>NW_021604709.1:623104-641556 GCF_004785775.1 Grammomys surdaster | reverse complement strand
TCTCTCTCTCTCTCTCTCTCTCTCTCTCTCTCTCTCTCTCTCTCTCTCTCTCTCTTTTTCTTCTTCTTCTTCTTCTTCTTCTTCTTCTTCTTCTTCTTCTTCTTCTTCTTCTTCTTCTTCTTCTTCTTCTTCCTTCCCTCCCTCCTTCCCTCCCTCCCTCCTCCATTCCCTCCCTCCCTCTCTCTTATTTATTTATTTATTTATTTATTTATTTATTTATCATTTTTATCTTCTTTCCCATTCTTTTTGATTCTGGTCACCCTAATAGATATGCAGTGATATTTAGTCATGGATGTTCTATGGGCTTTCCTGATGGCTGAAGATGTTGGACATCTTTTGCAAGTGTTTGCTATTTATTTATGCTATTTAATTCTCCCTTTAAATATTTTGTCCATTTTTAACTAACTTGTTTGGTTACTTACATTTGAGTCTAACATGCTAACATGGTTAGTTTAATTGTTAGCTTAACACAATTAAGAATCACCTTGGAACAAAGTTTCGGTGAGGTCCTGTCTAGATAAGGTTGACCTATGCCATATCTGTAGAAAATTGTCTTGATTCTATTAATTGAGGTGTGAAAACCCAGTCCATTGTGGGTGACACTATTCCCTAGGCAAAGGATCTAAAACTATGTAAGAGTGAAGAAATCAAGCTGAGCACGAGCATGTATTTATTCATTGCTTTCTGTTCCCAACTATGGATGTGACAAGACCAATTCCCTCATGCTCTGTGCACTGTGAATCCCCCGATATGATGAACTATAATAAAAAACTGTGAGCTAAGACGATCCCTTTTTCTCATAAATTGCCTTTCTCAGAGTATTTATCACAAGGAATTAAAAAGAAACTAAAAAATTATCATACAAATGCTTTGTTGGGCATGTAATTTTTTTCAAGTATTCTCCCATGCTCTACAACTTGTTTTAATATCATATTGGTAGTTTTGTGGAGCTTAAAAAACTAATTTGGATTTTGGTTTCAGTACCATATTTAAAGCCCTTTTATCTAATACTTATGTTACAGAGAATTTCTATGTTTCTTTCAAAGTTTCATGGATATATGGTTTACATGTAGATGTGATGAACCATTTATTTTCAATCCCTATATGTTTTCGTGGTAAATCACTTCATCTAAAAGAGCAAATCTGCTTGCCCACCTAACCCCTAATATGAAAGACTCCACTAAAGTCAGTGTATGATAAGTTTGAAGCAGGTTAGAATAGGTTAGTTAATAAATGGCAAAAAAAACTACCCATGATATATTTTGCACCAACATGCATTTTAAGTACATAAGACACACCAACGGTTAAAAGAATCCTATAGCAAATGCTCTTGTACCTACCATTCAGATGCCACAACTGGCTTCATCATGTGTCTGCCAGTCTGCTCACTTTTCTACCCAGTCTTCTCTTCATCTTAGTTTTCTAGAAGCAAGCAATTTGAACTATAGCCATTTCCCTGAACTCTAGTACTGATCCAGCTAATTTGGATCAGTGTAACCTTAATATATAAAAGGGGGGTATTAAAATTTCAATTGTCTCTTCCTAGTTGTGAGAACTTTGGGTCAATCACCAACTTCCTTAGTGTGAGTTGTCCTTGTGGCCACGACACCATGATATTTCAGGGCATCAGGAATATTATGTCTAGTTGTATATGCCAATTTAACATGGAAGCAAGGTAGAAAGGTAGTAGCTGCAATGTCTCCTTTCTTGTCTATAATTCTGTAGAACATAACTGTATTCTTTCCACACACAGCCTAGTTCTTCTCTAGTGAAACACTCATCACCAAAGAAAAGAGGAACATTTTATCAGTTGGTAGAAATTCTCCAACTTCCCTGCATCGGGACCAATCTGGTTTTATTTTGTACCTACATTGCTATCAATAGGTTGGCTATAGCAAAAGGTGAGTACATCTCTGAGATAGAACTTGAGGCTATCCATCCCATAACGGGGATGCTGGCAGGTGGACATTCTTTTGTGCCCCTTACAGGCTCCTAGACTTCAGAGCTAACTCTGGACCCAGATGACTCCCAGAGAACTATAGTTTATCAGGTATTGCTGTTGGTGACTGGTGACACTACTGAGAAGTCAATATGAGCAGTTGTGACATAGCTACCTTCTATTCAGATGAGCATACTTATGTTAAAGCATGGCATCATCTCAAAGAGAATGACAAGAAATTCTGCAACTGTTTTTCTTCAGTCTTTACTAGCACACTGAGTACTATGACTATCTTTGGCCTGTGACCTCTGGGAGCAAGTACATCTTGAGTACTTATAGAAATATAGGGATGTCTTCTTACATTGTTATAGTACGACATGATGGTTTATAAAGACAGGAAGATTTTGGAGGATGACAGTTCAAACAGCATCTCTGGTGAGGGATCCCGTTGTCTTTGTAATGCCATGAAGGACAGGTCTGTGGTGTGAAGGACATCCATGAGAATCCAAAGAGAATCCAAGGGAAACCAGAGAGTGGGGTGAAGGTCTTCCTTTTTTATGGTAATCCTCTCTTGAGAAGCAAACCAGTGCAATGAGAGCCATTTAACTCTTCTGAAAGTGATACCCTCATGCCCTAGGTATTTCCACTAATCACACTCTCACATTAGCACATGGAGAGTCAAACTCCTGAAACATAAACTGGAGGGACCAGATCCATCCAACCCATGGCAATTCTGTGTTGAGACTTTGATATACAGTTTCAGCACCCAAGGGGACTAATGGGATAAAATACATCTCTTGTTTGTTTGGAAGATTGTGCGTGTGTGTGTGTGTGTGTGTGTGTGTGTGTGTGTGTGTGTGTGTTTTCTCTTAAGTCTCCATCATCTTTACCTTAGGTTCTGATGACCAAAACTTCAGTCTTTAACAGTAGGGAGAACTCCTAAATGTGACAAAGAAGTTGTACTTATGGAGAGACAGTAGTCAGCCCTCCTGTGATCACCACCTCAATTCTAATGGTCTAACACCACTCCCAACCTATGCTAATGACAGATGGGTTTGATGTTACAAGGAGACAACTGTAGCTAACCCAAATGGCCCAATATATCAACCAAGGAAGAAGCCATGTTGAGTTCATTTGATGAGCCCATTTATCACGTCCTAGTCACTCCCTAAAGCAAAATTAGAACACCTGTCTCCAGCAGTTGCCATAAACATCAAATACCTAAAATGAAACTAGTCACATCACTTCAATATCAGAGAAACATCATGTAAATTTGAATACTCTGTTCCAGCCAATATCTCAACACAGAGGCTAGGACTTAGAAGGGGCATACCATGTTCATACCATGTTCACAGCAGGTTCTTAGTAAGCAACATGAATTTCTAACACCTTAGGGCCAAAGGCTTGCCTAGGGTTCCTGTAGATTTCCTTCCTTTCTCATTACCCCTCCCTCTCCCTCTTTCTCTCTTTCCTTCACTCCTCTTTCATCCTTTGGTATACAGTAGCCACCACCTCATTTCATACTTTGTACCACCAGCTTCTCTGAAACAGCATTGTTTTACAATCCTCCATGTTAAGTTCCACAGAGTAAAAGCTAGACAGAGAACATCACACCTGAGACTTTAAGACTGCAATAGAACAGTGGTGTTGAATGAACTCCATTGACTGTTCCCTTGCTGCTTGTAGTACACTGGTTTCACAGTTGCATTGACTTCTCGAATTGGCCTTGCTGGCATTCACCTATCTAACTAACAGAGGAATATCTAAGTATTTGTGCTCTAACACAAGGCACTGTTGAACACTGGCTCTTTGCTTACAAGTGCACTTCAGGTACAATATGAAATCCTGCTACAGACTCTGGAGATGTTTTCCAATTAACACCAGTGACCCACACCATGAACTTTGTGTCCTGAACATGTGGGTTTTAAATTAGGTGGTGGATGCATTTCCTCCCTAGGTCTCACATTTCCCTAGTGACTGGTTCAAGAAAAACAATGGTTCCCCTCCCCCAGGAGAAAAGAGAAAAAGCAGAAAAAGCAAAAACCTTTCTTTGAGGATCTATAGGAAACTCTGGCTTCTAAACTATCCAGACTCCCTGCTATTCCTTTGGCCTCCACTTGTGAGTAAAAACACAGCCCTCATTAAAAAAAGTCCAGAAAAGATCCACTCAGCATGCATCGCTCGATGGAGATCTTTCTCTCGCCCTTCTGTTCCCATGTGGTACCCTGCTTTTTAAAAACAGCAGCCATGTAGGCTGTAATGCATGATCAGTGAGCATGGAGAGTTTGGCCTTTATAAAGGACAGTCTCTGTCTCCAAGACCTAATGACTCTAAGAGGTGAACTTCTCAAACAAACAAAACAAAGAAAGAAAAAAAGGAGAAGGGGAGGGGAGAAATGCCTTCTTATAATTTCAAGAGTCTAACTTTTAAAAATTCAGAGCACCAATCCTAGGTCTCTATTATCCATTCCCAACCCACACTGTCCCCTCCTAAATGTCATGTATGCCGTGACCTAATCTAAGCAAGGTCAACTGCTTCAGATGCACATTTCTTTTATGATGTCAGAAGATACTGTGACATGATCTGTGAGAGAAGAAAGGAAGAATATGCACTAAGTAAAACATGCTTGTTGTTAGATTTATTGATGGACTTCATGACACTTCGGTCAATAGTATGATCAGTAATGTTTGAATCATAATAAGAAGATATGTTTTTCTTTTTGGTATATGTTTATGTGTGTAGTATGTATGCTTATACACATATTCAAATGTGTGTGGGTACATGCAGGTCTCTACCTGAGGCAGGCACTGGGTATCTTCCTTCATAGCTGAACCAGGTTTATTCCCACTAAACCTGGGGTATGCCATTTTGGATAGTCTGGCTAGCCATCTTACAGCAAGGATCACCACCTTGTCTTCTTTGTGTTGAGTCATGGGTGGACTGCCACACCCACTTGGCTTTTGAGTGGATTCTGGTCCTCATGTTTGCAGTGCTTTACCTACTGAGCCTTCTTTTCACACCACCCTTTCACATTTAATGATATCTTTGAATTCAAAGAATGACCTTCTATTAAGGTCTCATGCTTATTATTACTTTTTTTTCCCTACTTTCTGATATTTGAGGTGAGGAGAGTCACCTCTAATCTGGGCCACACTTTCTGCTTATGAAAGACTTGGAAGAAGGAAGCTTTTTCTCTTTGTATGCTTTTGCCCTGCTAGCAAGTCCATTCCTTCACTGGCATTAGAGCCTGCTTCTTCAGGATGCTGATATATATTTAAGACCAGCTGAGACAAACTACTGGATTCTTGCATCTTCCATTCACAGGCAGCATTGTTGAATTAGCTGGACCACAGCCTGTATGTAAGTCATTCTAAAAGTCCTCTCCCTATATACACAGAAAGAAATTTATTCTATAAGTTCTGTTGCTCTAGAGAACCCTGACTAGGGATGATATTGGATTGGGCCCACCTACATCAATCAACACAATGCCCCTCACACATGCCCGTAGATCAGTAAGGCCAATATGACCTAAGCAATTCTTCAGCTGAAACCTGCTCTTCCCAGTTGATTCCAGGTTGTGTAAAGTTGACAATGAAAACTAATCAGCACAACCTGTCCTAGACTTTTTTTAAGTATTGAGACAAGAAGACTTTAGTCAAGATTGGGAAAATTCAGTATAACTACAATTTCATTTAGAATTCGAATTCTTTTTTTGTATTGTTCGAAACTGAGGATGAAAGAGAATCTGTCAGTTATGGGCTTTCCTTCTCATTGTTATTCAAACTCCATTTGTCACAATTACCATGCTAAAAAGCATGTAGCTTGGAAAGGGCAGATTTTGTGACAGTAATGATCATCTTTCAGGGACAGGAGGTTCTGTTCTCTATGATGATTCTGTTTATTAGCTCCATAGCTATAACAGATCTTCACCCACTCAGGAGACTGACAATGACCCAGTAGTCACAATGAAGGCTGCTGACCAGAGCACTACATATTCCGATTACAGTCTGTTCTGCTTGTAGCAAACTTGGTTGGTGCTGGGGCCTTTGCTTAGCAGGAGAAAAAAAATCAAGGGAATATGAACAATGACCTTGAATTCTATGATAAGACAATGTCCTATAGGGAAAGTACTAAAGGGGAAATTCTTCCCTTCCCATCAAATGGCTTTATTACACACTGAGGATGCTGGTATGGACTTTGAAATGTATACAAAGTGCTTGGGATACTGAGGGAGCATAGATGCCAGAGTGGGTTTTAATGTGCTGACAGGCACCACAGGTCTATGTCATTGGAGAGATTTATGTCACTTGTGATAGAGGTCAGAGAAATGGCTCATTTTGGGATGGAATGAAGAAACCTCATTCCACAATTTCTAAGGAATGCTGGCTGTTACCTAACCATCACAAGTCCTTCTTAATTCAGCTTGTGTTCATTTCTCAATATATGGATTTCCTGAAACCTAAATGTTTGTTATTGTTATTTAAGAAACATACCTAAGTCAATACTGTTAATTATTATTATTTAAGAAACATGTGTAAGTTGTACATTTCAATGAATTTTCTTACCATGAATTAAGAAGTCCTACTATTATTCTAATCATGTTTACATTTTATATATGATATATATTATATAAAATATATACATATTTATATATATAAATAAAACGTATGTGTATATATTTTATTTCTCTGTAGATAAGGTTAGGGAACATAGATCAATAGGTAAAATATTCACCATACAAGTATGAGATCCTTAGTTTGAATCCCCAGAACATGCATGCAGCTGGACATGATAGCACATGCATTTATGATCATGATGCTTCTACAGGGAGATGTGTGGTTAACATAGAAGACTCTCCAGAGATTTTAGGTTAGCTATCATGTCCTATATGTCAGAAGAAAAAACAAACAAAAGGAAAACAAAGCACCAAAACCCAATGTGAGACCTTGAATCAAACAATGTGGAAGAGAATCACACACACACACACACACACACACACACACACACACTAAATACAAAATAATTTATATGGATGATGCCTTGCAAATATGTTTTCTTGGAGGTAAAATTCAAACTTTGGTGAACCAAAGTTATCTGCACAATACTTTCTCACAGAACATGGTGGCAGCATAGCTAGAGCACTAGAACAATCATACAGGGCCACAGGGATAGTTCCCTTGCCCATGACCCAGCAGTGATCCCAAAGAAGTAGGAAGATCTAAATACAATTTTTCAAGGATATATTATCTCGAGGGAAAAACATGAATAGCTTAATTTTCTAATACCATAAGTAGTGGTCTGTCATATTATTTAAAGATAATTAATTTGATTAAAATTCTTAGCCCATCCATAAGCCATCTGTTCTCATTTGCTTTCTGTTGCTACGATAAAACACTGACGAAAAGGCTAGAGATTTGGCTCAGCAGCTAAGGTCATTGGTGGTTCTTGCAATGGACTCACATTCAATTCCCATCACCCACATGGTGGCTCAAAAAGGTCTTTAACTCCAGTTGAAGGTGATCTAATAACATGTTTCTGGGTCTATGGGCTTTGCACATACATGGCACATATATATACATGAAGACAGAACACTCTAATCTAAATCTGAATCTAATCTAATCTAAACCTAAAACCAACCAAACAAAAGAACACTAACCAAAACAAACTCAGGGAAGAAAGAATGAAGGATTTATTATATCCTGCAAATTAGAGTCCATCACCAAAGGAAGCCAAGTCAGGAGCTCAAGAAGAAACCTGGAGGCGGAAACGTAAGCAGAAATCACAAAAGAATGCTGCTCACTAGCTCTTTCCCTTTGGCTCACTAAGCTTCCAGCCCAGAACTACCTGCCTAAGGATGACACCACATACAGAAGGCTTCTACATAAATCACCAATCAGGAAATGCCCCCCACACATGCTCAAAGGTCATCTGGTAGAGAAAAATTTTCAATTAAAGTTCCTTCTTACCAGGTATCTCTAGCTTATTAGCAATAAAAACCAACCAGTATACTTTCTGTCCACATGTGTCACATCTATTCTATGCCAAGATATGTGTGTTCAGAGTTTCACATACTGTTCCAGCAAATCTTCACAAGAGTTCTTGAAAGAAAGGTACAACAAAGTCATATCCAGATATTTACTTGTGGAAAACAATTGGATTTGAATAAGAACAGATAGGGTCCTGTTGCTCTGCTGTTCTTGTGAGCTGCTCTATGCCTTCTCACAGTATAGTCCCTGAAATATTTTAGGATTGGTTAAGAAAACTAGGAGATTTACTGGTGGGAGGGACTAAAATGATGGAAACAGAACATGGGAAGTTGAGGACAGAGGTGGAGGGGTCAGGGCAGGGGGAGAGGTCTAAGACTATAGTCTTGGATCAAGGGTCAAATTGAATCTAGTCAAAAATTTAATAGAGAGTTCCTGTAAACAAGAGAACCATAGAGATGCTATGTAAGCTCACTGCTCATCCAGGCTGATTTTGGGGCAAAACAAGGGATAAAGCAGGAGGGAACATGGTAGACTATGAATTTTAGGCCAAACTGAAAGCTGCTGGAATATAGCCCCAAAACACAGCATCTGTGGGCACATTGAAAGCATCATCTGCTGAACTCAGTTTCTAACCAGTAATGATCTTAATCCCAGAAAGTCAGTCATAGTGGAAGAGGGGAGAACTAGGGAGAGAAAGTCAAACACAACTGGAGTAGTATCATTGGCTAAATACCACAGAAGAAAAGAGTGTGCATATTTAATCCAGGAAAGTCACTAACAAATCAAGTAATAAGTTAAAAAGAAAGGACTAAATAATTTACATTTCAAGTAAAAATCTAGAAAGCATGACCCATATTCAGGGCTAAAAAAAAAGCAGTCAGGAGAATATGTCTGAGTGGGCACAGATGTGCACTTGGCAGGAAAAGAAAGAAGACCCCAATGCAGCTGTTGCAAAAGGAATTTGAGAATAGATTCCTTTATTTAAGAATAAGGAAGCCATATTTAAGAATAAAAAAGATGATGACAATGATTCAACATCTTATTAATAAAGGGAGAAAAAGTAATATGAAGTCATTAACGAGCAAATTGAAAATATAATCCGAAATAAATTAAAATAAAATAATAAAAATCTTTCTCAAGAGAGACTTGACATAATCTCGAAAGACAGATCTAGTACCCAACGTGGACAGAGAAAGAACAATGTTCAAGGAGAGTGACTAGCATGTCAGCATACTTACTACAGCTAACACCACTTTAACTGTGAAATTATCCTTTTGTCTCACTCGTGATCAGAAAATGCTAGGTTTTATTTTTGTTGTTGTTTTTTGTTTTGCTCTCTTTCTTTTAGGTTCACTACTCTTCTTTTTGAGGAGTCAATGCAATGATGTAAACAAAACCAACCCCCCCAAAAAAAATCAATCAACAAAAGCAAGAAAGAGAAGAAAAGAAAAAAAGAAAAGAAAAATTTTTCCAAATCACCCTACCCAAATCAGACCAAGTTCCTCTGACCGTGTTACTATTTGATTAATCCTTCACATTTGAAGCCAGAAAACTCAATTTTCAAAAATACCATTTATCATTTTCTGAATTTGTTTTTCTTCCTTTGGTTTAAAGTTGTCCAGTCCTATTGACATTCTTTGATTCTCCTCAATTGTCTGCTGAGGACTCTCCACTTTCCTGCACATGTGTAACCGCAGTTTCCACTGTAGCTGCAGTCACATGAGTCACCAAAGTCTCAGAGAGCCCAGGCTGGAGGTTCTCAGAAGCCAAAAAGAGGCCAGTGACAAATCCAGCCCTGTCTCTTTGTGATCAATTCACAGATTCTGCAGTTTTGGCATAGTATACCCCATCTCCAAAACAAACAAACAAAACCACCATTATGGTCATTAGGAGGCAAGAATCTAAAGTTAGCAGATCTGCCTCAGCTCCAAAGGTTCTAACAAAGCCAACTTGTATGACACTGGGAGGGCTTCCAGCATGTGTGAGCCTTCACTAGGGAGAGACCTTAGTATTCCCTATGTCTAGTGTTGCAAACATTATATGACACAATTTGCAAAGTGCCTAGCATGGAGCCAGTGCTCTGTGAGTCCCCACTTGCCTTCCCCCACCTTGCTTTTTACCACAATGAAGAAAAGGCTCAAAGCTTCCAAGCAGGTTTAGACAGTGTTCTATCTGCTTCAGGGTCTGAATAGGTATGCATTGAAATAAGCCGGCAATGGTGTTTCTTTGGACACAGGTTGGCACTGCTGAGAGCAGCAGGGCCCTCCTGCTGGAATGAAGCCCTCCTGCAGTGGATTCTATCCACTTCACTTCACTCCATAGCTTTAATTTCAATTGTATGTTTCATAGAATTACTTTATTATGTGTCACTGTAATCTTGCTGCTTGAGCTTCTTTGTGTGAAGTGTGAAGTGGCTTCCTGCTGCAGGTGCTCCTGGAAGCTTCAGGTTTCAGCTGAGGGCTGGGACTCAGATCAAGCAATGGTCACATACCTTCCCGGCACTCAGTTACATTCTACAGCTTCCTCCTGCCAGGAAGGAGGTCCTGATGGGTTGGACAACAAACCCAATTATTACCATCCAGACTGTCCTGAAGAAACCAGTAATATACCTAGCCAGTGAGACTATGTAGTGCATAATCCTGAAAAATACTGAGAGTTCCCTCAGCTCGCCCTCATTCCGTACCAAACCACATCCTTCTCCAGTTGTTAACTAGTAGTAGAAAAGATGGCAAATACTTCAGGGAGCAGTGAAGCCTTCCATGGGTCTTCTTGAAACTGACTGTAAAACACTCACACAAACATAAAGGCAAATGAAAGACAAAGATACCATATGTTGTCTCAGAATTGTGGCTGGATGGGAAGGGCTCTCTTGGATCCAGAATTGCCTAGTACAAAAGAAGAGCTGGTGAGCATCTTGCCACCCAGCACCCACATGCTCCTGCTTTTAACCATCATGGTGGAAAGATTTCTAACAGAGAGAAGCCCATGTGGTCAGTTAGCAGTATCAGAGAGCTCAGGTTAAGTTTAGATGGGCTAGCGAGGAACTGCCCCAGAAAACAGGCCACCAGCCTTATACTATACAAATGTCTCTGTGTCATTATTATTAAACCTCAAGCAGGTCACCCTCCTCCAAAAAAAAAAAAATCAACTGCAATTCCCCCCTCTCTAATTTTTTTCTTTAATTTCTTCTTTTTTATTTAGAAAAAAAATGTAACAAAAAGCATGAGTGATATACCCTGCTGTTATACCCTGAGAGTGCTGTCTTTGTTTATCTAGAGTTCTTGAAAAACCCAATAATGACTCTGAGTATCACCTTAATATTCACTACTGGGGTTTTAAACACCTGTGAGAAATTGAGAGTGGCTATACTATATCCTGAATTATTGTCCTCAGTGTGTGTGTGTGTGTGTGTGTGTGTGTGTGTGTGTGTGTGTGTGTATGGAGAGGGTGGACTGTCTTAGTCTTGGTGAGTTCCTTAGAGATTAACCAGAATGTCTGTCTAAATGCCTAGGTAAACATTTTACACACTGCTGTTCCATTACTTTCTACATTGGTCAGATGAAGGGGAACACCTTCATAATGTAGAAATACCACTGTATTATACAAAATAGCAAAAGACCACTCTAAAATGTAAACACAGAGTAACACTACCACTATGAGTAAATATTTCAGTTACATGATTTCTTTAAACAATTGCTTCTCAGGGTTGACAATGCCACTGCTAGGGCAGAACAAAGCATTTGGTTGCTACAGCTCAGTTCCTCAGTCCCCCATGTGCTATCCATCAAAGGCCTGGACTTAACACACTAGGTAACTCGGTCCCTCTTAACACCACCTACTAATTTTTAACTCAAGAGACCTCTGCAGAATTCAAAAAATAAACGAAAAACCAAGCTAGCTAGGATCACTCTGTGAAAAACTTATAAAAAAGGAGCCCAGTTGGAAGTCGATTGCCAAAATTGTGGAAACAGACATAGCAAGAATCAACAAACTGCATTAAAATATTGGTTGTTTAGATGCAAGCTCAACACCTACTCAAGTGTTAAGGTGGAAGAGAATTCTTAGGCTTTTCTGAAGCCTCAGAAGTTGACTGAGGTCTATGGAAATACATAATCACCTCTTCAGCTCTTAATGATCTTGATAAAATCAATAATTCAGAAAACATATATGCATGTATCAGAAGGGAAAGAGGAATAAAACATGCATAATTGGAAAAAGCATAACGTACACGTCCAGAAACTTCCTTTACACTTTGTCTAGCCAGTATCCCACACCATAATTGCAAGGACATAGTGTACCTTCGAGCTGATTTTCCAAAAACTCTTACCAGAGCTGCCCATGCTCTGTGGGACCTTCTTTTCATAGCCAATCAGTGACAAATCACACTTTTGAAGTATGTCTTCCCACTGCTAATGCTATCCTAATTTCTTCTTTCCATCCCTGATAATAACAGGGCTCTGTGCCTCCAGTGTGCTATGCCTCTTCCATCTTTCTCGCATCTGCTTTCCATTCTGTAGCTAGAGCAGCTTCCAAATACGCATCTTGTCTGTCGTAGTTAGGATTAATATTCCTGAAATGAAAGTCTATGACCAAAGCAACTTGAAAAGGAAAGAGTTTATTTTGCTTACAATGCCATAGCAAAGCAGTGTGGGCAGAAACTCACACTAGGATGGAACTTGGAGGCAGAAACTGATGCAGGGCCAGGAATGGGTGCTGTTTATTAGCTTATACATTATGGCTTCCTCAGCCTGCCTCCTTATAGAATCCAAGAACATCATCTTACGGATAGCACCACCCACTACGGGTTAGGCCTTTCACTATCAACCACTAATTAAGAAAACACCTTAGAGGCCCGTCTATAGCCAGATATTATGGAGGCATTTTCTTAATTAAGGCTCCCCCCTCTCAAATGACTTCACCTTGTGTCAAACGGACGTAAAACTACCCAACGCCTTGTCACAACCTTCCTGCCTGGAATCTTCCCATGGTTCTCTGCAGCAGAAGGCAGAAAGTCAAAGCCAGCAGGCTCAGTTTCTCTGTATGGTGTCTCACTTTCTTTGTGCTGTTTTGTAGATTAAACTTTAGTGTGTTCTGATTCTCAGTCATTCCACACTTTTTAAATTGGAATCTAACAGCTTCGACCACAGGGTGTGGCTGTGGAGCCACTGGAGGGTGGTACTGGAGCCAAGGGGTATAAAAGGAATAGAAGGGCTTAGCCTCCCTAGCTCTGCCCACTGTCTCTGACAGCTACCCTGGGCTCCTCACGTACTTTTCTCTCTTATAACATGGTGTATGACTCTCCTGAACCCATTCTTCTGTAGATGGTTAAGGTTTTGATTGACAGGACCCCACTTTCCTCTCAAGCAGCCTTCCACCCATACTCCCCTTGCTACAGGCCTTAGCATTTCCATTCAGTTCTACAGAGTCGACTGCTTCTCTGCTTACCCTATCTCCCACGATCACCCATTGAAATGCCTCCATATATTTGCTCTTAAGATACAGGATAGGGGCTCCACTTCTGTAATGATCATTGCCATCATTTTAGTCAAACCACAATGGCAGATCCACATGCCCTTCGGGGACTGTTTCCAGAGCCAACAACACACTCCTTTGTCAGAACTTCTGGGTCAAATTCATGCCGCACTTGTGGTGCTTGCTTCCCAGATTCACATAAAGATGAGAGATTTAGACACTTAATGTTGGCCAAACCTCAAGACTTTGGAAAATAGCAGACACTTGCAACAGTCATTAGTACAGAAACCAAAGCACCCAGGCTCTGGGTGACCTCTTGTCCTTTTTTCCCTGTCAGTGTTATAAGATGGTATAAAGGTCTCTGTTCATGGGAGTGGCTATTCAGCGACCTGTCAATGGATCTCACAGTCTTCCTTCCTGGACACTGTACTCAAGTTCCAGTTGAAAATGCTCTGCTTTCTACTATTCCTGCAATGCAGTAGCCCCTCAATGACTCTCATACATCACATGACTAGTAACCTCTGTGACCTAGCTCACAGAGTCCCGGTCATAAGTTTTTATGTGTGTAATTCAAATGTCCTCCCTTGCATCAGGTAGTAAAGAGATAAGATATGCTGGATTCAGGGACATAGCTAAATGGACCAATGTTTTCCCAGTGTATGAGAAGTCCCAGGTTTAATTCCCCTTTTAAATATCTGTTGTTTCTTTTTGAGTTCTGAGACAGCAATG
Source organism: Grammomys surdaster (assembly GCF_004785775.1). Classification (NCBI taxonomy): domain Eukaryota; kingdom Metazoa; phylum Chordata; class Mammalia; order Rodentia; family Muridae; genus Grammomys; species Grammomys surdaster. The sequence goes on along the minus strand of NW_021604709.1, from coordinate 627,429 downwards.
ATCTACTAGTAGAAACTTCCCATGTCAAACTAAGGGACCCACTATGACAGCAACACACTTTTCCAATGGTTCTCCTCATGTGTCCCTCTCTCTTGAGAGTTTTTCTGTGGCAGTGTCCCAACAGCCTTGCCATCCAGTGCTGGTGTCTGTTGTCCTACCCATCTGGCTATTACCACAGGTCACCTTTAACCAGAATCACTGCCACAGCTCCCAGCCTTTTCCCATTCCTTCCATCCTCCACAAAAGCTCAGAAGTAGTACCTTCTGCATTTTTGCATGATAATTTCATTCTCAGGCTTTTCTAGGCACTCACAGGTATTTTCCAGGCCCAACCACCCCAAACCCAGAAGGACACCAACAAGCACACTCTCTGACCTCCAGCTCCTGTAACTCCTCCTCTTCTTCCACATCATAGGATAGGGTGTGGATTTTGATGTCATCCCCTGAGAGGTCGATGAATTTCCCATCGGGGTACTCCAGGCTGTCTTTGGTCGGTGACCGGTCCTCAATGAAGGTGGTCTCACAGCAGTCAGTGGCTACGCCATCCCCCCAGGATCGGAGTACGCCATCTGAGTAGAGGATGATGTTGGGACGATAATGGGACTCCACGGACTGCTGCAGTGTATTTGGGTCCAGCAACTGCTGCACATGCTCACTTCTGCCTCCTTCCAGGCTGCCTGGTGCCGCACTGGCCACTAGCCTGTGGCTCGGGTACTGCGGTGCTGGGTAAACAGACACCAGACCATCCCTGCTCTCAGCCATGAAGTTTCTGGTGTTAATTAAGCCATTCCTTTTGCCAGCATCACTGATCTTACTGTGTACCAGAACACTCTTCTGCTCAACGATGCCATCCATGGTAGACTCCCTCCCTGTTCGGCGTCAGGCTAGAAGGTTGTATTAACAGGTCATACAAGCCCCATAGGACCCATTTCCCTGGAGAAGCAGGAAACAGAGAGTGAAAATTACGAGAAAGTCATCACACAGACCCACACCGCGTCAGAATTTACCAGTCATCTGACGTGCATGAAAATACAGTCCATTCTGCTCTGTGAATTTTAACAAGGCCCCATTAGAATGACATCTAGATTAAGCCAGAAATCTATTACAGTGCATCTCTATGAAGTCTTTGCTTCCTAATAGAGGAAGCTGCAGGAACTGGATCTACTGCAGCCCTACAGAAGCCTCTGCCTGCCAGCAGACATCCTGAAACTCTGAGAAACTCAATCACATTAGCATCCCAATGGTCTACAGAGAAATAGAATTGTTTGTCTGTAATGGGGATTGACTCTTCCAACTATACAACCATTCATTCACACAGGAGAATATACCAAAGGAAGACACGGTATAAAATGATAGCCGGTACAGACATAAAAAAATTAATGACAGTAAGACTGTGCCACTAGACTGTATGTGGACACGGTCCCACTGAAGGCATACTTCATGTACATATGAGTACATTCTTGCATATCGAGTAGGATGAGCACTGAACTCATTCATAAACATTGACTCCAAACTGTTCTCCCTTAGATAATTTTATCATTGAGCCTTGCACATTATAGAAGGAAAGACAGAGAGAGGAAGGGAGGAGAAGAAGGAAGAAAGAAGGAAACTGGAGCTTAGGATTCTAAGAAATGTAGAGTACATTATCTCATACTGCATGTAAATCACCATTATATATAATAACATCTCAGTTAGACTAAAGAGATGGTGCAATTAGAAAAGTAGTTGCCATGTGAGCATGAGGGCCCGACTTGGATGCCAAGAGCCCATATTTAAAAAAAATGCCAAGTGTGATGGTTAATACGTCTAATGCCAGCATTGCAGAGGGAGAGACAGGAGGATTTCTGGAGCTTGCTGCTCAGCCAGTCTAGCTGAGTCAGCAAGCTCCAGGTTCAATGAAAGACCCTGTCTCAAAATCTAAGGTAGAAAATGACTGAGGAAGGCACCTGATGGCATCACCTGGCCACCACATATATATTCATATCCACACATACACATAGATCAATACATAAAAGTTTCATCTCAGGCAAATCATGTAGTATCATTTTCTATAACATCTAAGTGTTTTCTAACTACAGATGTTTGATTTTATGTGGTAGCAAATACAGCAAATATCTAAAACTGCACTCTGACCAAAGGAAGAGTGGTGGAGGAGTGGACCTTTGCGACTAAAAAATTCTGAGATCAGATTCACATAGCGAAGTCAAACTATAGCATATGCACTGAGAGATAATAAGAACTATTAATGTGGAACCATGTACAGTTTAAGAGAGGTCACATTGCACCATTGCCTCTGCTTATTCAGTTTTGACATTTCTATCTCTGGAGATGTTTTAAAATTTGAGAACTAAAATTGAATTAAACTAGTTGAAGAGAGAACTTACAAGGTTACCACACTACTCCAACACACCAAGGGTATCATATTTGAGGACTACCTCTATGTTCCACTTCTTTGAGGAAACTGCAATGTGTTTCTGCAATATTTCTGAGCCAATCTTCCTCCTTCTACCGAGTAGACACTGGCTTGCCTTCCAATGTATCACTATGATCTGATGAGTACACTAGCAAGCCTAGAGAAATCTTTAAGATCCAGCTTCTTGGCTAGAGTTTCTTACACAAAGACCTTGCAAATATCTTGCTAGCAGATACTGATTGCATTTGTTCAAATTCAGCCTCTTCCACTGAACTGTATGCTCTGGGACAACCAGAAATAACCTTTCTATTGGCTGGTGAGCTCCTATCACCTGTTCTTGACTTTCTCTTTTTTCTTTTGTGATTTCTATTTCATTCTTCTGGCCAATTTGATAGCTGCTGAGGTCACCACTCTTCTACCTAGACATAAACTTAAGACCGGGGAATCAGCAGCATATTTTCCCTTTTTTGAACTAGGTATGGAGTCAGAAGTCAGGGACTGTGTGTTGAAATCGTCTTCAATTTTATGCAGTTAGAATAAGCTCTAGTGTTGGCTGTGCACTAGCAGTGGGTTTAACATTACGGTCGAGGCAGATATGGCTTCATTTCTTTTAGATTCCCTCTAGTTTGCTGCTCAAAGTCTTGCTGACATATAGCAGCCTCAGAACAACCTGGGAGTTGGTTAGAAATGTAAAAGAGCTGAGATATAGCTTGGGGAGACAGAACATACTTAGTACATATTTGGTCCTGGGTCCTTGCCTTCCTGCAGACATATGCACACAGAACACATGAACAACAGAAGATGCAGCAAAATATATACCTCTTGCATCACAATCTGCATTCCTATACATCCCAGTCTGCACATGGAGTCTTAAGGCTTGAGACAGGCAGTAAGAGGCTTACAGTATTCTATAGCAGTATTACTATGAGACAAGTTGCTTGGTTTTACAGTTTATTATTTATTCTCATTTTGTTATTGTTTTATTTTGAGATTATAACATGATTACAATAATTTCTCCTTCCTTTCCCTTCCTCCAAGCCCTTCCAAACATTACTCCCACTCTTTTCAAACCCATGTCCTCTTTTTTATTGTTACTATACACACACACACACACACACACACACACATATACACACACGTAAAAGCCTCCTAGAAGCCACCTATGTGTGAAGAAATCTTGACAAGGCAAGCTGAGGAGACTCCTTCAGTGGCTGGTTAGTTCCACAAGAGCAGCTTCTCAGTTTTCCTTCCTCTATAGAGGACAAAACTATTTCCTGGCAAGACTCAGTTTAACTTCTCCAGTTCTCTGTCACAGACTCTTGGTATAGGAGACAGGCATGATGCACTGGTTCTGAGTCACAGGCCCAGTTCATAAAAGACAGACTCAAAACATAGCTGGCCCAACTCCAGTTTCTACTAAGTTTAATGTGGCAACTGTATATCTGAGATTGCTTCTGAAGAATCTTTGGAAACCTGCTATGAATTTCCTCCCTAAGAAAAGCACCAAAATAAAAGGTAGCAAAGGGCAACAGAACACACCCAAGTGAGCTATGGCAGACAGAACTCTTGCCTCTCTCAATTCCCCCTTCTGCTTGCTTTCTTTGTGGCTTATTTGGTTACAGATTCTTGATGCTTCTACATTTGTTAGTCTAGACCTAGATTCTCTATCCACATAGATCTTCTGTCAGGAATCAGGTTCTGTTGTTGGTACTGGTAATCCCATGGAGACTCAGCTCACTCTGCCCTATGAAGTTTTATTTACAAATCTAGAAATATGTTACTGTGTGCTCCTGTTGCTGCCTTGCATAAAACAGGAACTCTGTCTCTCTGTGTGTTCCTCTTCACCTCTGTCTCTCTTTGTCTTGTTCTCTCTCTCTCTCTCTCTCTCTCTCTCTCTCTCTCTCTCTCTCTCT
>NW_021604709.1:620462-623094 GCF_004785775.1 Grammomys surdaster | reverse complement strand
TCTCTCTCTCTCTCTCTCTCTCTCTCTCTCTCTCTCTCTCTCTCTCTCTCTCGTGTGTGTGTGTGTGTATGCGCTTAGAGTTACTTTTAATTCATAATTAATTCATAATTAAAAAGAGAGAGATTTATAAAATGTCTCTAGATTTATTCATGTTGGCACATTTTTAAAAAAATACATACAATGATATTTGAGGTCATGGCCAATTAAGCCAACCACCTTTCTCTTGAGAGCTGCAAGCATAAGGTTCTACTGGCAGCAGTCCTTCTGAGTGACTACCATAGAAGCTGACTGCATTTCAAGCCCCCAATTGAAACTTTATCTTCCACCAACTCTGTGCCATGGACTGAGATTCAGAATGTCCATTTCTCACACTTCCTGAAACCTGTATCTGTTTTAAACTGGCATTTGAATATTTGAGAGTCCCCCAGGAGATGTACCACTTTATCCTCATCTGACATCCAGTAGTTCCCATATCATTACTTTCTGCCCTCCCATATGGTTCACCTCAAATATCACTTTCTCTCAAAGGAGAGCTAAACCTCATGGTCCTCAGAGTGTCCCATTCAATCTATCTCAATAAGCCTACTATGTTCCTTGACACAGCTCCCTGATCAGACCCATCCTTTCAGCTACCTTCATACTTCCACAGACAAGCCCTACAGCCTTCATCTGCTCCCTAAGTGCTTGAAGAATAGTAAACAGTATTTGGTCAATAATTACCAACATTGGTGAAAATGAAACATTACTCTTATTCAATGAAGAAAATCTTTTGTTCGATAAGTGGTCCACAGAGCTGTACAATAGCTGTGTAAAAGATACTATAGTGTGAAGATTATACTGTGAAATCTAGTGGCTTCTCTTGATTCATAAATAAAATTCATTTGCAAAGAAGAGACTCTGTGTTTCTTTGCAGGAAGCATATCACTATACAATCCCCTAGAGAAGCATCTCTTAGAACTTGCCTTTGGCAAGAAAAGCTGCCATTTGAGTTTCATCAACAAGGTGTTGGGTCAGATGGCAGCAGAGAGCATCAAGCCACTATGGACTTGATTAGGAAACAAGATGGTTCTATTTATCTTAGTATGGTCTTTATTGCTACAGTAAAACACTCAAGGTTGCAAAACTTTTAGAAAGAGATAAGTATGGCTCATGAATCTGGTGTCCAAAGGGCCCAAATATCATGGTGCCAGCCTCCAGGTGAAAGCAAAACGGCATGGAAAGGCCAAGCATGCAGAGTGGTGTGGCTTTGTAATATGTTTTTCAGAGTACTGATTCAGTTTTTGTTCCTTCCCAAGAGACAGCACTGATCTGTTCATAATAACAGAGCCCCTGTGACCTGAGTACTTTCCTCTAAGCCTGGCCTGTTAGTGACATCTCAATATCTCCATTAAAGGACCTTTGCAAGGACTTCCATGCATGAACCTCTGGGGAATGAACCACATTCAAACACAGCACTGTCAGATCTCTAGTTTATTTAAGGTTGATGATATCTAAAGACCATAGATGTGCTGATTTTAGAAGCTTTCTAAAGTGGAACTGAAACCACCAGTCAGCAAATAAGAACCACTTATTAGTGCAAGTGAAAGCCAGTGTCTAGTTGAGGACAAGAGGCTTCAGAGCGACCCAGTCATCTCCTCAGAGCACAGTTGAACTCAGCTAGCAATGCCAACTCACTTATATAAGGGTCAAAATGGACAATATAGATTAAAACTTAGCAACCGGTGAAGGCAGTGGCCATGCATCAAGCCACCAGAACATGGCAAGGACAAAAAAGGGACAATTGTACATCTACTTGACTAGCGTCTACAGGCACAAACTGAGTGTATGTGCTGGATGAGGTGTCACAGGCACCCTGGCTATGATCCTGCTCACAGTACAAGAAAAGACAGGTTTGTCCAAGTGCTGTGGTATGACAAGAGATAGGGACAAGGTGTAATGTGCCTGGTAGGAAGAAGAATATGGACAGTAACCTAGTTTGGAGATAAAGATCTTCCATTTAAGGAAAGCCCTGAGGAGTGAGGTGGAGTTAGTTTGGTCACAAAGAGAAGGGCATGAGCCAAGCCATATGCTTAGAGCCTTGAAGGAGGGAATAGACAAGACAAAGATAGGAAAGGGGGATACGGGCAGGAGCTCCAAAATGTTACAACACTCTAGGATGTATGCAGCAGACCTAAATCTGGCTCAGCAAATTGTATATGACAGAAGAAAAGAGCGCACGATGGAGACTCTTGCTTCTGCTTAGACCCTTAGACTAGGGAAAGGGGAGTCCATGCTAAGGTCACACACACCAGATGAGCTGATGTGCTGGGTGTCTTGCCCTGTGCTGCCCCTCAGTGCTTAGGAGCTGATGACACCAGCCAGGTCAAGACAGCAGGGTTTCAGGGTGTCTCCTGCACTTTCATCTAGCCAATCAATAAATGCCCTAGAACCAGTATCACAGAATACCAATAAGACATAGTGTTACTGAGGCCAGTATGCTATTGTCTCTCACAGGTCTTCCAGAGCCTGCTCCTCAGCTCTCCAGAGATCAACTTACTGGATAGCTCAGTTTCTCTTTTCCTTGCTTTCACAGACCCTTTTAAGATTCTCTCTCTCTCTCTCTCTCTCTCTCTCTCTCTCTCTCTCTCTCTCT
>NW_021604709.1:598481-620452 GCF_004785775.1 Grammomys surdaster | reverse complement strand
TCTCTCTCTCTCTCTCTCTCTCTCTCTCTCTCTCTCTCTCTCTCTCTCTCTGTGTCTTACACACACACACACACACTGAAACACATCTGCAGTCACACTCACATGGTCATGCACACTCACATGAGCTAAACACCTACAAACATGTACATCTCTCACACTCAGTCTCCCTCGCATACTCTCATTCACACACATTCACACATATTCACACATATTCACACCCTCAAACTTACAGAACTCTCACACACTGCCTTCTACATTCCCATGCATAAATACTTTATGTCCTCACAGTCTCCCACACTAACGCTCTTACATTCATGCATGCAGAAATCGCATACAAACATACACTCTGCCACATTCACATATCCGCTCACACAGTGATATACACACAAACACACAATCGCTTATCCATACTCTCACTCTGACTCACTGTTTCATACATATGCCTCATACCCAAACCCATCCTCTAACATGCTTGTACACTCAAACACAAGCCCATACACTCTCACCGACTCAAACACGCACGGTAGCTTGCCAAGGGTGCTCTATGTCACCTTATGACTGCCAGAAAGATGTGTCTCCTCAATCCTGAGCCAGAAATATAAGCAGAAATTGACCTGTCTAAAAAATTATTTTGAATTTTACAATATCTCATTTTTTTTTTTAGTAAATACTGTGACATTTTGCAATTGAAACTAGAGCTAGATACAGAGCTTGCTTCTTGGGTAAATGAGCCCCAGGCACCTGACTGTCATCCTTCAAACCTGAGTGGCAGAACCACAATGTTTGTATGACCAATATGTCTATAGATACCACCAAACAACTACTACTCTATGGTCAGGGCTTGGAGAAGTGATACATCTACCTTGACCTATCCAAGCAGAAGCTGCCCCCCACCCCCAACAGAGGTTTAAACAGAGGCAACAACACTGGCCTGGAGGAAAAGAAGAACGTTTTGGCATTTTACCACCAAAAATCAGAACCAGGTCTGCAAGATGGTTAATTCTCTCTGGAAATTCATAACGGCTTGATTACAGGGAGAGGGTGTATGGGGTCACACAGTCGTTGTGCCCTCGGTCCCCAAGAGAATAGTTCCTCATCACTAATTGATAAATTGGTATTCTGGTGCTATAAAACAGTCTCAAAGGTGAAATAATTAAGCCTGCCCTGAACGATGGCCTCTCTCAGAAAGGGTTGGAAAACAATTTTCTTCTGGCCTTAAGACACAAGAGAAAACATAGCTCATGAAATGCTAAAATAATAAATGTTCCAGGGAACCTGTGGGATGTAACCTCACTGGGGCCCTGGCAGTGTGTTTCAGATTCTACAAGGTCCTAAAGAGAATAGGATCTATTGATCTAAATGCTGAAAGAAAGGATACTCTGGTCAGCTAAAGAGACAGATAAGACTGGAGCCCAATTATATTTGATGCTAGGGTGTGGTCTCCTCACAGGCCTGAAAACAGCCTGAGGCCAATCAGACCAGGTTAGCCTCCCTCACTGGCCCTCAGACTGAAAAGCTCTCCCCACACCCAACTCTGTGAAGTAGTGAATGCTCTAAGGCACCTATGGTTCTCTGATTTGAATGTAGTTTATACCCAGAGTTATGTATAGGGAACCTGAATCTCTGAGCACTGATGGAAGAAATTTTTGAGAAGTTAGCCTAGTGCAGTCTTCAGGTCAAGTCAATGGGCCTGTGGAAATATGAGGTACTTCTAGGGAAACCCTAGGAAGGAAAGAAGGGAAGGAGAAATGGAAGAGAGGAAGGGAGGGAATATAAAAGCTTGAACCAGATGCATCAACTTTGTAACTTTCCATTTGGAAATGGCCACCCCATCCTCACCCCATCCTCATTTCTTTCCTCTGTCTCTGTCTCTGTCTCTGTCTCTCTCTCTCTCTCTCTCTCTCTCTCTCTCTCTCTCTCACACACACACACACACACACACACACACACACACTTCTATGAGGTGACATACACAAAAGTGGTTCTTGCAAGAATCTGTGACATGCTGTTTGGCCTCCAGAAGGGACTAAAATAAAAACTCTTTTCCTGGACCGCCTCAGGTATTTTATTACCATCACAAAATAATAAAGCAATCCAATTAACAGTTTCATTTGGTTCTTTTCTGCAGTGCTAGTGATTCTGGGCAGTGCTGCACTCCTGACTGGGGATGCTAAGCTGTGCTACACTCCCAAATTACATCAGTTCTATTGAGACAGAATTCATGGGCCTTAAACTAACTTTTAAAGTGTAGTGCTGAGCAAGGCATAGAGGATTAAGAGCTATGCAACTCTTCCCACTACCTCTATAGCAGTCTCATCACACCACCCCCAACGCACTACCCACTACCATTCCCAGCCCCTACCCAATACTACTCTGTCTTTCTGCATCTAGATTTGCTTCTAATGGACATTTTACACCAACAGAATCATGCAAACCTCTGGTGATTGGCTTCTTGCCTTTAGCATGTTGCTTTCAAGGTGGACCAGGCTGTAGCATACGTCAGCCAGCCCTTTAATCCTCTTATAGCTAAACAGTATTCCATTGTGTGCACGCATAGCATTTGGTTGTTTCTTTCATTTAGGGGAAAGTGCTGGTTACTGTCACGAAGTCCTCAGATAACATTAAGTTAATTACAATTCCAGTCTTCAGTTGAGTAACTGATAAAATAATTCTTTCCTTTGGTAGGCATACAGAGAACAAAATTATCTTTAAAATGAAACAATATTGCAACACTCTCCAAAGAGAACTTTGGGATGATGCAATGGCCTGGAACACAGGTGGCAGACCTCATACTCAGATGGGAAGGGGTGTGTCTCTGAAACTTTGGCAGGACTAGATCATCCCCACCAGGCACTGCTTCAGTGGGAAACAGAAAACATAAACACCACAAGTGCCAGTGACTTTCACTGGTAGATCTGGGTTCTTGTAGATACAGGGCAGCTTTTGTTGAAGCCTGATCTCCATCTTTCATGCCAAGAGCAGGATCCAAGCAAATTATACTTTTTCTACACACACACACACACACACACACACACACACCCCAAGTAGCCTTCCGGCATGCTGGCTGTCAGAAAGCATCCTGAATCATGAATGATGAAGAATTACACAGGGACCTATCTGTGTAGAAATTAGGATTACATGTTATAGTTTGGGTTTTCAGACACTTGTGTCTAATGCTCAGTATATGGTTTTGCTCTGAAGAAACAATCAAACAATCAGAAGAAAGAAATGCTTTGGAAATCAGTGCGGCAGCATAATTATTTTTAAACAAATGCATTTGAATAAGGAAGAAATGACCAAGCAGGGTCACTAAAACTCATATATGACTTTTTCTTTTTTCCTAAACATATTAATAATTCTAGGTTTAGAAATACCTGTATTTCCCCCTCTTTCTCTGATTTTCTTAGTTGAGCAAAGCAGTCTCATCTCTTTCACGACTGACAGGCCTGCACTGGTCATCTGAATGTTTATTTGTGTCAGGGATACAGGAAAAGTTAGAAAACCTATCTAATGTTCAAGTCTCCATTGACGACAGAAACCTTAAGATGTCTGTGGACAGTAGTCACATTTAGTCCAAACCTCACCCTATATAGCAGCTTGTCAAGCAGAAGCTGAAGTCAAAAATAACCCAGGAAACTGAGGGAGAAAATTAAAGCAATTGCAGATGAGCTGAGCCAGGGCCCTCTAATGGGCAGGGCTCACTCCCAGTACTTCTAATCTCTTCTCCTACTGCTCAATTAAACAAAGCACTCTGAGGGCAACTGGTGCCAGCTCCTGAGGCCCAGCATGCTACAAGTCTTGCTTGTAAATAGTCAGCTCCCCTCCAGCTAATCAGATAATACCAATGCTGAAAGAAAACAATTCTCTGTGAGCCTTCATTAAACAATGAAACTTCACCTTTAGTACAAATACATGAAAAAGCCTGGGATTCAGCAGTGGGGATTGTGGAAGCATTCAGAGCCATACTAGTTATCATCATCATCATCATTAGTGTTGTTGTTGTTGTTATTTTAAAAATTTGCCTGTAGTACAAACTCATGGAAAACCCTGTGATTCAGTCGGGGCAACAGTTAATGAAGCGTCAGGGCCATTTGAAGAGCATCATGCCTGGTAAGTGACATATACAATGTGTCCTGGTATTTCCTGCTGACAGATCAACACAGATTCTGCTGGAGACTGAGGTTTCCTCATAGCACCATTAGGGCTGTCTCTATTCGTTCTTTACCTGACTTATTAATGATCAGAGAAATCTAGCACTTATGATACAATTTTGAAATAAGGACACTTGGCATAATTGGGGCAATGCTGCCTTTAAAACTCATGCTAGCTTTTTGATTCTCTACTTTATCCCCATCTCCTCAAGCAACATAAAAATTGTATAAGCACATAATTGTACGACTGCGTGGGGGGACTGTGGAATGTCTCAACACATGTGTGCTTTAATATGAATAGACAAAGTCAGCATAATTGACAGATCCATCAGCATGGCATTTTGCAAGGAAGGTGTGGGAACAGTAGAGGAGGCTTTTACATCATGTACCACATGCTCATCAGTGCCAGCTCCAGCACAATCACTACCATCAAGAGTGTAACTTATAACTCCCATAAGAAGGACCGCCAACACTATTACTACCATTGTCACAGTATTATCAACATGACCAGCAGCTCAGTATCACTCCTAAGCCCACCTCTAACTCCACCCCTAGGGAGTGTTCTGAATGATGCTATCTATACCATCATCACTGCTTAGTGACTTTACAATTACCATCACATTACTGCTATCATCTCCATCATCCCTCCTCACTGGGGCACTGTCATGTATTGTTAACAGCATGCTGGTAACCACCACACATCAAGAGGAGAGAGGGGGGGGAGGGAGGAGAGTGGAGAGAGAGAGAGAGAGAGAGAGAGAGAGAGAGAGAGATCACTACTCTCACTACTATCACCGTCACCATTATCCTTAGCATCCTAGTATACCATGATCACCACCTCTACCATCACAATCACACACATCAACAGTATTTGGCAAACTATTGCTCATGGACAAAATACGCAGAACTCAGTGTTCATAAGGCCTAGAAAAAGAGAAGGGATCTAACAGTTTCAAATGGTAGGAGGAATTTTACATGGCACATGATAATGATGTGGACGACAAATGTCAATGTCTTTGAAAAAACTTTTGTTCTACTATATCCACACTCCTATTTATCTATGGCAGCTTTCTCACAGCAAGGACAGATCTGAGAAATTATGGTAGAAAACATATTATCTGGAAGTCTTAGAGTACTTATGACTTGGTTTTTAATAGAAGCCTTTACTAATTTTTGACCATGATCCTAGAATATCCTCCATCACACCATTGTACTGCTAACAGTATGCTAGTAAGGTGAGACCACCACACATCAAGGAAGAGAAAGAGGGAAAGAAAGAAAGAGAGAGAGAGAGACAGAGACAGAGACAGAGAGACAGAGACACAGAGACACAGAGACACAGAGAGATCGCCAAACCATTTGGTCTCTAAAATTCACATTGTTGAAGCTAGTTTTGAGGGGGAAAACTTAGGGCTTCTTTTCTGAGAATTTCTACATAGAAGCCTTCCTGAAATTTCGACACTCTCAACTTCCAGAAGCACAGCTTTTAATGTTTTGGTTCGGAATTCCCTTCCCTGTTCATCACAGAAGCAAAACCAAACACCTAAAAAAAAGTGCATGTGAAGTCAGGCCACAGTAGTTCCCCATAGATAAAAGGAATTTGAGTTTAAAATTAAAGGGACAGAAATACTGCTATCGTTTGAATGAATGTACACACCCCCAGCTCTGACCAACAAATATATGATAAAACTTAATCCTAAGGCAATGACATAATGGATTTCTCAGCCTCCAGAACTATGAGAAATAAATTTATATTACTTATCATTACCTAACCTGTTGTGTTTTGTGATTGCAGCCGGAATAGAAGAAGACAAGCTTAAATGCAAGAGGAAATAAGATGCAATTAGCAAGGATAAGCAAAACATCACAAATCAGAAGCACAAAGGCTGCAGATGCTGACACCACCAGATAAAGACTACACACTAACAATGATAAATGTGTCTAAAAATAGAAGGCCCATGCTTTTAGAAATAAAGAAATACATTGGAGAAAATTAAACACTCAACAGACAGACTATTACTTCTGGCATTAAAGTTGATTAGATGTTCTGAATGATCCTCTTTCTACAAAATTAGAGCCTGGATTTTGTGAAACACTGATGCTGGTTTGGAGGAAAATCTTCAAAGATTGCCCCTGTACCACAGACAATTAGTGTAAGGGTCATTATCACACCAAGAAGCTGAGACCAAAAACTATTCTCAGCTAAGATTCATTAAAGAATAGGTCGCAGATGTTAGTGTGCATCAGGCTCCCTGGAGAACTTGATAGAATGCAGATTGCTAGACCACAGAATGTGAAAAATGTACATTGTAGATTTGGAAAATCACATACTAAAAAGGAAATAGAAAATGGAAATCAAACCATTGACTGTAGAAAATTCCCAATCTGTGTCAGTTACTGAATGGATTTAATCTTCAACAATCAATTTGTATTTTTGTGATTCTTGTAAGGGATGTATATGTGAGAGGATGGATGGGGATGGAGGGAGGAAGAGAAAGATGGGGGGAAAGAGAAAGAGACAGACAGACAGGAGTCCATGGCACATGAAGGCTTTCGAAGGGACACAGTTTGAGAAGAATATAAATTATCCAAAGATTCAAGAAGACATGTAGCTGCAGCTCTTTGTATCAATAGTGAGGATGCCCAAGGCAGACCTGGAATGTTACTAGGATCTACTTCATGGAAAGGATAAAGGAATGTGCAAGAGTAACCTGTTCAGTATCCCAAGTTCACAGAAACAAAGGCAAAGATGATAACACTGGCAACTCATTGTTCATATCACAAATGATCTATTAAAAATGCTGAGGTGGTTGGAGGGAGGGCCTTGAATTCAATCTCTAGTGCCAAAATAATAATAATAATAATAATAATAATAATATCCTTAGAGTACCAACCAAAATAATAAGTTAGCTGCTTTTTCCTATGCCATGTGTTTTTCCCAATCTTAGGTTTCCCAAACAAACAAAAAACATAAAACTAAAAATCACTATTCTGTTTTTCCTACAACAAAACATGTGTTCAGTACAAAACTACGACTTATTTAATCACAAAGTTTCGGAAATGATGCACAAACACATGGGCTAGAACTGAACTAACCTTCTAATTAGAATGACATTGTCGTAATAAACGCTTAGTCTGTTTCCTGGAACTTCATGTGGAACACAGAGGATCAGCTCAGCCTGAGAAACATGAAAACATCGGTAGCTAAAATTAGTTCTTCATAGTTATGAGTGATGAGAAAATGATTCTCAGTGCAATCTAGCACTCCTGTGCCAATGTCTTTAATTTATTCCTGTAGCCATTTATTCTTTAGCTACTAGTCTGTAAAGGTGCCATTATTGCTCTCCTAGCTGGTGGTGGCCTTCAAAAATGGAGTGAAAGTTGCAAAACATAAACTGGGCTAAAACATACACTCTGGGGAATGTATTAGACAACTCTAGTCCACTCAGAGTGTGTCTGGCCCCCTGGCCTAGAGGAAGAGGTTTAGGAAGGCAGAAGGTACTGCCATAGCTGGAGCCCAGGCCTCTTCATTCACTTCATTACAAAACTTGCCAACAGATAAGATACTGGGTTTGTTGTTGTATTGAGTTGGTGGTGGTGGTGGTGGTACTGGTTGGATTCACACAAGCTCTGAAGACTATGTTTTAGACTGAAAGGCAGAGCTAAGAGGGATGCTCATCAGTGAATAGAGAGATGATGAGTCATCCCTCTGACAAAGCAAGGACCCTGGAAATCAGACCTCAGTAGGGTGCCAGAGGCTGGGACACAGGCATGGCCAGGGAGGCAGCTCCTATGATTATCTGCTGCCTAGACTGTCAGAATTAAGCTTTCTTTTCAAGTGAGGAGTTTTGGTTTAAAATGAAAACATTTCTGTTAAAAATAAGTTAAAAAAAAAAAGTAAATCAGATCAGCCAATGTCACAGTGTCCCAAAAGGTTTGAACGGCTTCCATAAGCAGCATTTCTGCACAGAAAACACAACTGAATTGTGGTCCCCATACCTCTTGCTCACCAACAGCAAGCAAACATGTCATCCAATGGCATGCTAACTAGAATGGGACTGCTAATTAGGGCAGTGAAGGGAAAACGAAGATTGTTTTACTTGCCAGGCTGGAGAAATCCCTATGCTACATACACTACAGTACATGGCTCTGAAGTCTGAAATTCTACCATTTTCAAAGTTGGGGAACTTCATACTGAGGCTCTCATAAAAGGCTGTCTTGAGTGAACAATTCCTAAGGCATCTGTCAGGCACACTCTGACATCAGGAAATCCCCAATGACAATTTTCAGTAATAGTTTCATTGAAAACAGTCTTAACTCAAAACTTTAAAACTTATCCAGAAACATATGGAAGAGCTTTCCAGTACTTTGGTTTAGTGATAAAATGAGTCTTTTTCTAAGATATTCAAGACACACAAGAAAAAAGTAAATCCATCAAAGACAGATGAAAAAAGCAATCTTTAAAGTGCTTGACACCCAAGTATGAGGATGTAAGTTTTAGCCCCAGCACCAACATTAAAAGCTGTGTATGATGTCATAGGTCTGGAATCCCATAGCTGAGGAAGCAAAAACAGCAAGAATGTTGGGGCTTTCTATCCAGTCAGTCTAGTCAAATTAGTAAGCTCTAGGTTCAATGAGAGAGCCTCTCTCTAAAAATTGGTTACAAACAAAGACCAGAGATGGACACATAACATCAACTGTTAGGGGCATAGAATGAAGGTTCCAGAGTCCACAGATCTCCAGAGAAAACAGGAATCTTAAGTACAGGATTGTCTTTCCAATGGGAAAGATGGGAAACCTGTTCTTACATCCAGAAAACTGAGAATTGGAAGTGATTAACAGCCTGCTGATCTGTGTTATCTGTTGGGCAAGGTCATATCAAGCTCCCAAAACCAGGACCAGAGGTGGCTAATAGTTCAAGTGACCTCTATGCTATCTGTTTTGCTGAGACCAGGCCAACCCTTTAAACTGGTACAGGTAGCTTATCCCTGGAACTCGCTTTCCTAGAACAAATGACACTATCCTAAGCTGAGTTTCAATGTAATTACACTTAGTGTCCATGGAGTATAGTACTATACCAAGAAACATTTCAAATTCAAATTTCACTGGACTCAAATCCATTGAAAAAAACTACATTACTAGACTCCCCAAAGTCTAATCCAGATTGATGAGGTCAATCCACACCAGGTTGACTTATTCTTATTTCTTTGAGTGGTTAGCTTCCCTGTATGACATCTGCAGGGTCCCTTTAATCAACTGCATCCAGTTGTATATGTGTGCATATGAGCATACATGAGCACAAACATCACACTAAGGCCAAACAAGCCATGGCCAGATCTGTGGTCCAACTAAAAGCCTGGTCCTACATCCTGCCTGCTGACTCCAACCTGCTGCTATAGAACTGCACTGGATGAAGCAGCCCTGCTAAAAGATCCTTAGTGTGTTAGTCCAAACCAGCTGTGCTCTCCATTCATCCTGATTTGAATGCTGTTTTACATGCTGTTCCTCCTACACACACAGAGACACACACACAGACATACACACACACACACACTCCCATGTGCAAAACAAATTGGAATTTCCTCAAGTAAAAGTAAACACTGAATTTGACACATAGTAAATCAGTAAGAAACAAACTGAAATGTTTGACGAGGAAGTTAAGGAACTGGAATTTATTTCATGAATTGAGCATAAAACAGAAAAGAAGTATTAAAGAGTGGGAAGATAAGGTGAGACTATCCCTCTGTCTAATAATAGAAACTCTTGAGGAATAAAGAAGGGATTTCAGAATAAATGAACAAAGAAGTGGAGAAAAGGCAACATTTGAATAGATCTGAGAATCTGTCAGAACTGATAGAAGATGTACTATACAGATTCAGAACACTTAGCATCAGGCATAGGAAAGCTAGCCCATTCTGTACACCACAACAAAGACTAACGGGTTATATTAGCCAGAGGAAAAATACTGAGTTCTATGTGGAAAGAAAAATCAAGAAAATACTTATCAATAATAGAAATTACACACACACACACACACACACACACAAATATACACACACAAATACACACACACACACAAAGAATGTACAAAAAATAAATCCAGCTCCAAGCTGGAAAGATACCCTGCTTCCCAATGATCAGCAATGCCTGCCAGAAGACCACGTAGGCTCCCCACAGACATTCCCTATATATTCTAACCACATACCCAAAGCTCAATATCACCTCTAGCATTGCAACAGAATACCAGTACAATCTTTCCCTCTCCCCTGTCCATCATGACTGCTGGGGATCCCTCAAATCATCTCCCCTGAATCTTGAGTTCCTCCAGCCTCTGACAGAGCAAACAGTTCCCCATGAACACATCAGCCAAGAGAATCAGTAAAATAGGCAAAAATCTGAAAATCCAGGTAGCAAACAGAAACCAGGTAACAAAATTCTCACCAAACCAAGACAACCCAGAAAACAGCACCTAGACCTGTAATTACCACAAACCCAGGTGCCTAGATTTCAGAGTAAGAACACAATCAATAATAGCCAGGACAATAGGTCAGGATAATATGTTCATCACCAGAGTCCAGATATCCCACCATAGCAGGTTCTTAATATTCCAACATAGCTGAAACACATAAAAAAGACTTTAAAAACAACAAGGTGAATATGATAGAAGTCTTTAAAGGGGAAATGAATAAATCGCTTAAAGAAATCCAAAAGAGTACAAACAAACAATTAGAGAAAATGAAACAAAAAAATCCCTTAAAGAAAGCCAAGATGATTCAATCAAACTATTGAAGGAAAAAAATAATAAAAATGGAAGCGACAAAGAAAGCACAAACAGTGAATCCTGGAAATCAAACATTGAGGAATGCCAACAAGAAATACAGAGGCAAGCTTCACCAGCAGAATGCAAGAAACAAAAGAGAGAGTTTCAGTCATTGAAGATAGGACAGAAGAAATTCATACATTGATCCAAAAATATATTAAATCAAAAAATCTTGGACATTTACATATAGTGCAAAACTAAGAATAGGAATAGAGGAAAGAGAATGCCAGCTCAAAAGCCTAGAAAACACTTTTAAAAGAATAACGGAAGAAATTTTTCCTAACCTAAAATATAAGATACCTATAGAGGTACAAGAAGTTTATAGAATGTCTAATAGTTTGGAGCAGAAAAGAAAGTCCCCTACTACATAATAAGCAGAACACTAAACATATAGAACAAAGAAAGAATACTAAAAGTTGAATGAGAAAGCAACCAAGTGATATATAAAAGTAGATCTATTAGAATTATACCCAACTTCTGAAAGGAGACACTAAAATCCAGAAGGACTTGAACAGAGGTGCTGCAGACCTTACAAGACCACAGATGCTAGCCCAGACTACTGTACTCAGTAAAACTTTCAATTACTATAGGAAATTGGATATTCTGTGCTAAAGTCAAATTTAAAGAATAGCTGTATGAATCTAGTACTACACAAGGTTCTAAGGAATAATCCAAATCAAGGAGGCTACCTATACATATGAAAACGCAGGAAATAAATAATCTCATATCAGCAAAAACAAAAATGGAGAAACAAACACGTATACATGCCATCACAATCACCACCAATACCACCACCAACAACAAAATAACAAGCATTTATAATCATTGTTTGTTGATATCTCTTAATATCAATGGCCTCAATAAAAAGACACAGATTGAAAGAATGGATAAGAAAAACAGAACCTATCCTTTTGCTGCTTACAAGAAACACACCTCAACATCAAAAATAAACATTATCTCAGGGTAAAGATTTGAAGAAAGTTATTCTAAGCAAATGGGTCTAGGAAGCAAGCTGGTGTAGAAGTTTTATTATCGAACATAATAAAGTATAAATCAAAATTAATCAAAAGAGATGGGGAAGGACACTACATACTTATCAAAAGAAAAATCTATGAAGATGACATCTTAATTCTTACTATCTATACTCTAAACATAAGGGAAAAGAAGCACTACTACAGCTTAAAGCACAAATTGACCGTGACATGTTGATAGTGGGAAACTTCAATATCCTACTCTCACCAATGGAGAGGTATCAAGACCAAAATTAAACAGAGAAATGCTGGAGCTAAGTGATGTTATAAAGTGAACTTAATAGGTCTTTACACAAAAGAATACACCTTCTTAGTAGCAGTTCATGGAATATTCTCCAAAACTGAACACATACTCCAACACAAATCAAGTCTCAACAAATATAAGGAAACTGAAACTATACCAGATTAAATCTGGGCATTATCAACAACAGAAATAACAAAAAGTTCATAAACTCATGAAAACTGAACAACTCTCTACTCAACAAGAATAGATCAAGACAGAAAGAAATAAACAACTTTGTAGAATTCAATGAAAATTAGTACATAACTCAACAAGAATAGATCAAGACAGAAAGAAATAAACAACTTTGTAGAATTCAATGAAAATTAGTACATAACATACCCAAACTTATGGGATACACTGAAAGTGGTGCTAAGAGGAAAATTCATAGCAGTAAGTGCCTACATTAGTAGAGTAGAGAAATCTTATACACTAAGCAGCACACCTAAACAAAACAAGTAGGCACACAGAAGAGGAATAGACAACAAGAAATTATCAAATTGATGCACGAAATCCATAAAATACAAACAAAGAGAATAATACAAAGAATCAGTGAAACAAAGAGTTGGTTTTTGCAAAAATCAACAAGACAGAAAAAGCTGTAGCCATGCTAACTAAAAGAGAAGATATTAAAGTTAATAAAAATCAGAAATAAAAATTAAACATAATGACAGACACCTAGGAAATCTAAAAAATCATAAGGACATGCTTTAAAAATCTATACTCCACTTAATTGGAAAACCTAAAAGAAATGGATAATTTTCTCAATATGTACCACTTACCAAAGTTAAATCAAGATCATAAATAAACAATTTAAGTAGACTGATAAGCCTTAGTGAAATAGAAGCAGTTGTTAAAATAAAACCTCCCCTGCCAAAAAAAGCCCAGACAGTTACAGCAAAAAAATTCTATCAGATGTTCAAAGAACAGTTAACATCAATACTCCTTAAATTATTCCACATAATAAAAACAAAAGGGAGACTGACCAATTCATTTTATGAGGTCACAGATCCTCTATTGCTGAAATCACTTTACAACTTAAAAAGAAAGAATTTTTTAATGAATATAGATGAAATACTCAATAAAATAGTCACAAAGTGAATCCAAAAACACATAAAAAGATTATCCATGATCAAGTAGGCTTTATCCTTGAGATGTAAGAATAATGCAACATATGAAAATCAGTAAATATAAAATCTACCTTATAAAAAAACCTGAAAAGATTTAAAAAAAAAATCACAGGACCATTTCATTAGATGCCAAAAAGCCTTGACAAAAACTCAACAACTCTTCATGATAAAAGTACTGGAGACATTGAAAATATAAAAGACATATCTAAACATAATAAATATAGTTTACAGCAAGCCTATAACCAAATACAGTTTACACCAAGCCTATAGTGAAAATCAAATTAATTGGAGAGAAACTCAAAGAAATTCCACTAAAACATGGAAAAGATAAGTTCATCCACTCTGTATCTATTCTAGTAGTTGAAGTTTTAGCTAGAGCAATGTGACAAACAAAGAAGTTCAGGGAGATATAAACTGGAAAAGAAGGAGTCAAAGTATTGCAACTTGCAGATAATATGACAGTATTCATAAGAGACCCCAAAAATTCTACTAGAAAACTTTTACAGCTAATAAACACCTTCAGTGATGTGGCCGGATACAGGATTAACTAAAAAAAAAAAAAAAAAGAAAGTCAGTAGCCCTTGTATATTCAAATGGACTGATGAAGAAATCAAAAAAACAGCACTCTTCATAGTAGCCTCAAATAATATAAATATCACGGGGTAACTCTAATCAGGCAAGTAAAAGACCTATACGACAATAAATTCAAGTCTTTGAAGAAAGAAACTGAAGAATATATCAGAAGATAGAAAGATCTCTGATGTTCATGGATCATGGATCAGTAGGATTAACATAGTAAAAATAGACATCCAACCAAAAACAACCTATAGATTCAAAACAAGCCCCATGAAAATCCAACACAATTCTTTACAGACATTTAAAGGAAAATCTTCAACTTCATTTGGAAAAACAAAAACCCTAGATAGCTAAAAGAATCCCTAAACAGTAAAAGAACTGCTGATGATATCACCAACCCTGATTTCAAGCTTTACTAGAAAGCAACATTAATAACCAGATGGTATGGCTGTATGAATAGACATGTGGATCAACGCAATTGAGTCCAAGGCCCAGACATAAATCACACATTTATGAGGACTTGATTTTTGATAAAGAAGCCAGAAATAAACTTGAGAAAAAAGCAAGCATATTTAACAAATGATGCTGGTAAAACTGTATATCTGCATATAGAATAATACATATAGATTCATATTTATTACCCTGCATAAAACTCAAGTCCAGGTGGATCAAAAGCCTCAACATAAAACCAGACACACTAAATCTAATAAAACAAAAAGTGAACAATAACCTTGAATGCATTGGCACAGATGACAACTTTCTGAACAGAATAACAATAGTGCAGCCACTAAGATCCACAATTAATAAATGATATCTCATGAACCAAACAGCTTCTGTAAGTCAAAGGACATTGTCAGTCAGACAGAGAGGCAGGCGGCACAATGTGAACAGGCTTTTTTACCACATCTTATAGAAGTCAGATATAAATATATTTAAAAAAATCAAGAAACTACATATGAAAAAACAAATAGTCCACTTAAAAAGTGGGATGGGGTCTAAACAGATTATTCTCAATAGAGGAATCTCAAATAGCTGAGAAACACTTAAAGAAATGTTCATCATCCTTAGCTACCAGGAAAATGCAAATAAAAGCTTTGAGAGTCTATCTTATATCTGTCAGAAAGGCTAAGATCAAAAACAGATGTGACAGCTCATGCTGGAGAAGATGTGGAACACGGGGAACGCTCATCCATTCCTGGTGGGAATGCAAACTTGCAAAGCCACTATAGAAAACAATATGGCCATTCCTCAGAAAATTGTGAACAAATCTAGCTAAAGACATCACAATACCACTTTGAAGCATACATCCAATGGAAGTTCCATCCTACCACAAGGATACTTGGTCAACTATGTTCAGCAATTCCGTTCATAATAGCCGGACATAATGGAAGCAACGTATATCCCTCAATTAAACAATGAATAAAGAAATTGTGGTACATTTACAGGATGCAGTGTTGCTCAGTAGTTTTAAAATCAATACCATGAAATTTGTAGGCAAATGGATGCAACTAAAATAAAATTTAAAAAAATTTTTAAAAAAAGCATTCTGAATGAGGTAATCCAGACCCAAGAAGATGCAAATGGATATTATTTATTAAGTAAATGATAATCAAACTGAAATATATAGACCCAGAAAGGTTCATTAAAAAGGAACTCTATAAGGGGAAAGCATGGATCAACATGGGAAGGGGATATAGAACAGATTCGAGGAGCAGGAGGCCATGGGATTGGGAGGGGTCAGGTGAGGGAGACAGATGGAGGGAGCAAGTTCAGACAGAAACAGCTGGATTTGGACAGCATGTGATGGGTGGTGTGGCAGCCTAGTGAGGTGGAAAGCTCCTGAAATCTATGAGGGTGACCCAAGTGAGAACTTTTAGTAGTGGAGGATATGAAGTTAGAACTGGCTTCCAGTGGTCGAACATCGTTACATTCATTTGAGTTGTTGGCTTGGGGTATCTTCTGACGATCTCTAAACAACTCAGGCTGATGCCAGG
Organism: Grammomys surdaster; assembly: GCF_004785775.1. Lineage (NCBI taxonomy): Eukaryota > Metazoa > Chordata > Mammalia > Rodentia > Muridae > Grammomys > Grammomys surdaster. The sequence goes on along the minus strand of NW_021604709.1, from coordinate 604,470 downwards.
GTAAGATGACCCTCTGAAAACTGACAGCAGGGCCCCACTGATGAGGACAACTCGTATTCAGCTCATTGAAAGCAGAAAAATAGAGCTGGAGCAAGCTTGGAGCCCTCACCCTTATATTCTAGACTCTTTGTCAAGATAAGGTGTTCTGCAGGCTATGGAAAAAAGAAACTTGGATACCAACCCTACCACAAAACTTTCCACCTGCAATTTGTCCTGTCTGCAAATTGTACAATGGCAATGGTGGCACAGAACATGTGAGAGTGGCCAACCAAGTTTGGTTTAAACTTAGGGCCTACCTAACAAAAGGGAGCCCAGGCCCTACAACACTACCTGGATGGCCAGGAACAAGAGACTGGAAAGCCAAGAGACCAAGGGTTGAACCAAACAGAACTGGCAAATAAGAAAAACAAAAATAGTGTCCATGAAATGATTCTTAATGATATTCTGCTACACTCATGGACTGATGCCTCGTCCGTTCGTTACCCGAGAGGCTTTCTGCAGTAGCAGGTGGGAGCAGATGCAGAATCCCACAGCCAAGTATTAGATAAAGAGAGAGTCTAAACTGAAAGTCTCCATTGTATCCCTCCCTCAGAGATCAGAGAACCCTTCAGAAGAGGATGAGGAAGGACTATACCACTCAGAGGGGATGATGAGTACTAGGAGAATATAGCCCACCAAATCAACTAGGCAGGACTCACATGGACTCACAGAGACTAAAATGGCAAGCAAGGGACTTGCATGGGTCTGCATTAGGCCATCTGTGTGTATATTATGGCTGTTAACTTGATGCTCTTGTGAGACTACTCAAAGTGGGAGCAGCTGCAGCTCTGACTCTTTTACCTGCTCCTGAGACTCTTTTCCTTCTATTAGGTTGCCTTGTCCAGCATCAACATGAGGAGTCTCTTTTTCTCTTACTGTCTCTTGTTTTTTCCTGTCTGGTTTTTGTTTGTTAGAGACCTGGTCCTTTCTGAAGAGGAAACAGAGAGGGAGAAGATCTGAGGGCAAGGGGAGGGGAGGAGGAGCTGGGAGGAATGGAGAGAGGAAAGGAGGGAGGAATGGAAGGAGGAAAGGGAAAACTGTGGTTGGAATGTGTTTCATGAGAGAAGAATCTACTTAGAAATAAAAATAAATAAAATAAATCCAAAGATAATTTCAAAATTTGTTAGTAAAATTTTAAAGCTAGAATTTTATAACTAGCAAACTTTCATTCACAAATGTCTTTGCTCAGAGACTGAGAAAATGAGGTACTTATAGACATCAATATGGCTATTAAAGTATGATCCTCAAAATTAGAATTCAACACAGAAGGTAAAAACAAGACACAAAGTTGAAAGGAAGCAAGGAGTAACTAGTAATCTTTCGCAAGCAATGGCAACAGAAAACAACAATAACAGTTATAATAAAGATAAACTCTTGGTGTTAGAAAAGATAGATGGAGAAGAAACATTGAATAATAATGTAAAATGGGCAAGAAGTTCTAAGATCTTTGTATCGCTCAGAAGAATGAAGACAATATAAACTCGAGAACTAAATCATTAAAAAATGAATTTATAAGTTGTAAGGGTAACATCTAATGATACGAAAAAGTAGTAAAAAGTAGTATACCAGCTAAATCTCTCTCTCTCTCTCTCTCTCTCTCTCTCTCTCTCTCTCTCTCTCTCTCTCTCTCTCTCTCTCTGTGTGTGTGTGTGTGTGTGTGTGTGTGTGTGTGTGTTATTAGAATGGCTTGCAAAGAAAAAGAAATAATCTTACAAAAAGCTAGACAACCAGGATTGTCTCATAATCACAACTTAACTGAAACACACACACACCTTTGCATATACACATGTATTCTGCCTCTAAGGGATAAATAAAGCATGCCTGCAATCTGACAGGTTGTCATCTCTGAAACACAGCCATCTACACTAAGGATTCAGGATACTCTGGTGAATCAGTGCTGACTCTAGGGATTTCTGTTTTGTCTTATCTTTGGTCTTCTCCTCTGCATTCTTTTCTGGCTCTTTCTGAACATGCCCTGAGGCTGAATTCTGCAACACCACTTACTCTTGCTTCTTCCTAACCCAATGGTGAAACTCTGCTAATCTGCATGCTCCTGTCTTCCCCCTCTGTTCAGTTTACTTTTCTATTGCTGCTCAAGATTATTCCAGGATGTTCTGTGGGGGAGGTGGGAGTGGGAGCTGATGAAATCTTGTCTTATTTTTTTTTAAATCATTTTGAAGGGCTATATTTACTTCATTTCCAATTCCTGCTCTTGTTTTAACTTTTGCATGCTCATTTGGATTTTATTTTAGATCTAAAATTCAGCTTTTCAGTTCTAGACTTCCCTTTTAATTTTATTGCCTGTGGGCTTTTACTTGTTTGTTTTAACAGTTTTTTTTAATCTCTTTTTATTGTACTTACCTCTTTATTCATTGGAGCATTTAAATTACAGGGCATTTCAATATTATTCCATTCAGTATCAATTTCCTACTTGCCCTAGTCTTCACATAGTTAGTATACCTTTCTTAATCTTTTTACCTTCTTCTCTATGATCTATCCCTCTCTTTCATTAAGCACTGTTCTTTCTTATGGCTTTCTCTTTAAGATCATGTTGTGCACTGTGGAGAGGTGCAGGCACTTTATCTATCAGGAATGCAGGATATCCTTGGAGACTACCTATACCCGCTGATGTTTCATGCTGTAGAAGTGGATCACACTTGCATTTGTTGGACACCATGTTGTGTTTTCCATGTCTCACGAGTTCCTCTTGAAGATGAGCTGCTAGCTTACAGATTCTAACTATAGCGAAACTGGGGCTATGGATGAATTGTCTGAAAATAGAGATTTAGACATAGGAGGCCCCATGTGCTTTATATGACTTTTACCACAAGATCCTTGTCCTCAACAGCCAGGGGCAAAATATTGCTGAGTCTTATTAGTTCTACCTTACGAAACCATAGGGCAATAAAGATGAGTCAGAAAATGTTCGGATATCTCCAGGGCTACAAATGCTGAAGGTCCCTGAGATGTTGAAGTGTGTTACTGAGGCACACTAATAATATTCTAATTGAAGCCCATAGGCTTGTTAGGCCAGGGCTTCCATGTCCCAGGAGTGATATGGCCCCAATGGTTTGAGAGAACCATGAACTACATCACCAACCACTAGGCAGAGTCACTCTAAGGAGCTTCTTCTTTTCTCCCTGGGCTCCAATAAGACATGCTGGTGGCTCTTAACAATGAGTTGTGTGCTGATTGTCCTTCTTCTCTTGTCTTCCCCATCTCCCTTCTATGGCTTCTTAGAATCATCTCTCACCATGCTACCTGTACTCCAATGCTTGACTTAGGGTGGCTGTTAGAAGGGCTAAATTCCCGCTTACTCTAGCCAAATCCTCCTTTGCTGTAGTTTCTATGTCCCACTGTGTGAGACAAGGCTAATCAACCCTATCTCCCATGGCATGGCAGATTCTTTCGATTAAGATAAATTTCAGAAAGCTAACTGGAAGCAAATTCTTCAGTTTCCATGAGGAAAATATAAATGACAATATGTTGGCCAGCTTGAATCTGGTGGCCCCGAGGAAGATTAAAATTTAGCGCTCTACCACTCAGAGGGATTTCTTTTGCATCTGGCATAGTTTCCTTACAACATGAACATGCCGTGGCACTTGGCTTTTCTCTTTCTGGGGCTGTGAACACTTGGCATATTTTATAAGTCTAACTTTATCCTATGCTCACTGAGTGTGTTGGCACAAAACTATAATTCTTGCCCCCTGGGAGGCTGAGGCAGGAAGACTGAAAGCTCAAGGCCAGATTTGGCTACATAGTAGGTTTCAGGCCAGCCAGGGCTACATAAATAGATTTTATCTCAATGCACCAAGACTTGAAGCTACAGCTCAGTGCAGAGTTCTTGCCTAGCAGGCAAAGCTCTGGGTTTGGTTCTTGGCATGGAGGAAGAGTTCTGGGAGTACAAAATATTTAGTGTTTTTTTACAGGCTTTTTGTCCTACAACTCACTAAGGCTTTGAAAGCCTGGGTTAATGGATGCTTACATCAGCACAACAGTGTGGCTTCCAGATACAGATGTGCTGACTTAAGTGAAAATTCCTCACTGGAGCTCTTTATAGAAACTTGTAGCACCAGTTCAGGCCCTTGGTATAATCCAGGGCCAAGATTTGGAGAGTATCATATTGTTGGTGTCAACACATAAAATAGTATGAGCCATCTCTTTCAGATCTGTTATCCTGGGCCATGATGTGAGTAAACGAGCTCCCATCAGCAATATGGTGATGCAGGTGGCCTACACTTACTACAAGACCAGAAGATTTCATGGAATAGGGAGAGGGAAGCAGGTAAGAGTCCCCAGTCTTTAGCTGACATGTTACTATCCGGAGAATATTTAACATTTTGCTTCAGGTGCTGCCAATAGTGAAGTCTAGCCTCTTACCTAGAAGCTGACCAACATTTGGATTTTTGATCTTTTTAAGATCAAAAGATTGCCCCATTCCCTGTTGTCTAAGGTCAGTCCCTTAAGAAAAGCTCTGAAAAACATCCAGTCAGCAAAAACACCTGCGGCATACTTGAAGAGTCAATCTTGAATCAACAAATACAGAGTGTGATGGTTAATACTAATTTCCAATGGATAAGATCTAGAATCATCTAGAAGGCAAGCCTCTGGGCAGGCAAGTGAAGGATTATCTAGATGAGACTAGTTTAAGTGGCAAAAAAAACACCTTAAATGTGACTTGGATCCTTTTATTTGTTGGAATCCTGGACTGGATATAAAGGAGACAGCAAGCTGAACACAAGCATTTATCTTCCTTTGCCTCTTGACTGCAGATGAAATGGAACCAGCTGCTTCAAGCTCCTCTTATATCCTTTCCATGCCACAAAGGCCATGGCACTGTGAGTCAAAACAGCCCTATTTCCTTTAAATTGTCTATATCTGGATACTTTATCATAACAGACAAGTAGTTAAGACAGACGGTTTCTTAAGTCATATTGCACTTAAATTTCATTAAAATGTTGTAGTTGTACTAAAATGCAAATTAGGTATCTAAGAACTCTGTGTGAATTCCTGACACCCACCCCAAAAAGAATTGGTGGATGATTGTGTTAGGGGAAGATGAGGGGTAACGACTCACAGATGCAATTCCTGACTCCCTTCTCCCAATGCAGGGGGCCTATGCATCAAAGAACCGAGAGAAGTCTTCCCATGCCTCATTCTGCTTAATTTCTCAGAAATATATCACCCAGGGGCCATGGCTACACTTGTCTATGGCTCTCTTGTACCAGCAAGGTTGCCCTACATACCTATACCATCCTTTTACATGAGAAGCTTCAAATACTCTGATTGTTCATTTCTCTGGAGCCTAGGGTCTATGATCAGGATACCATCACCACACACCAGACCCTCTGCCAGATCCTTATCACAGCCTGTACTGTGAGCTGCCCCACCAACTGTCCAGCCATCCAAGTGTCAACTATGTAGTTTATTTTTCACCCACTCTTTCACTCCATTCATAATGGTTATCTTACTATCAAATAGCTGAGATTTGAAAGCAGCTAAGAACCAGGCTTCTGCACAAATCTATGAAATCACTTCCAGGAAATATCAACTAAGGGAAGACCCTCACCCAGAGTATATGTCACTTTTTTTCAGTTCTAAGAGTTTGGAGGAAAAATCACTGCTACTTGTCCAATTGTTTTCACTTCTTCCTGGTATGTTCATCTTGGTGGCTGCTGTTGCTGTCATCAAACTACAGTTTCATCAGGCTCCAATATAGACTGAAAAACAGCAACTACTCTTATCATTGCTCCAGGTTTCAACACCATATTGGAACTATTTAGATATTTGGTTCTGTTTACTGGACATTTAACATATGATCATTTTCTTACGTGTGAATGCAGGATGCTCAACTATCCAGTCTATATGTTGTAAGGCATTCTAGTAATCAATCTCTCTCTCTCTCTCTCTCTCTCTCTCTCTCTCTCTCTCTCTCTCTCTCTCTCTCTCT
>NW_021604709.1:526217-598471 GCF_004785775.1 Grammomys surdaster | reverse complement strand
TCTCTCTCTCTCTCTCTCTCTCTCTCTCTCTCTCTCTCTCTCTCTCTTTCTCTCCTACTCCCTTAATACACCATCTACAGTGAATCTTTGAAAAGACCAACCAATTCTTCTCCCTGGTGCCCCTAGACCAAGCTAGCAGCATCCTTCACCCAGGCTATATCAAGAATCTTCTAGCACCTTACTGCTTCCATGCTTGCTTTTGGGAAACATGCTTCAAAGATCTTTTAAAAAATAGAATTGACTGTGTGTCACTCCTGAATAAGTTTCTGTAGTGACATTGTGCCAGGACTACATACCAAAGATGCTAGCATGGTTTATGTTACCCTCCTTCACCAACCCCTGTGTATTTTTTTACTCAAACTCTTTGTAGGTGCCATCCTACTATTTTCCAGCATCACTGTTCCTCTTTAACTTTGGGAATATAGAAGGGTGTTGCTGTCATCCAGGTGGTTTTCAGTCTCCTGGGTTCAAAAGATCCACAATGCTCCATGTAGCTGTAACTGGAGGCATGGGTCATTATGCCTGACTACTTTGACATTTTCTGAAGAATTATTTTTCATGATGTGATGGCTTGAAAGTATATATCCTGTTTCATTTTGAAAAGAACTTAATGCTATCAGCTTCTCTGTTTCACCACAGGGATAACAAAGCTCTAAGACTCAGGCCTGATGAAGCTCACAGCCTTAGACACAGAAACCCATGGCTGGAGTGGAGAGTATAGTTTAAATGTCTGAACCTACTGTTTACAGCTTTCTTTCAAAAGTCATTTTTTTTTAAGTAGAGTATCTCTATGTAGCCCTGGCTGTCCTGGAACTCATTATGTAGACCAGGCTGGCCTTGAATTCACAGAGAATTGCCTGCTTCTGCAACTCCTAAGTGTTGAGATTAAAGGCAAGTATCAGCACACCCAGCTACCAATGTCCCTTTTATAACAGTTTGTTTTTTATTTAGTCCCTTTATTAAGGTTCCACCTGCAACTACTCCCTAGGTCACAATCTATAAGGTGCTAAAACAAGCCACCTAGACTGAAATTAAAGAAGCCACTTTCCATGCATTATGTAGATCCACTTTGCAAGGAATAGTTTTTGAGAAATTCCACCAGCCTAGTAACTTCTTAGATATGTGCTTTTCTAGGGTCAACAGGGATCCAGATGGAGCAGCCCCTATCTGTGTAAAGCTTGCACTCCATCCAAAGTTTGGAGGCGGATGGTGAATTTAGCAAGGAGAGACATGGATAAGAGCCATAGAGAAGCCGTGCAGCAGGAGGGAGCCTGGAGTGCGTGGGTTGGGAGGCATCTCCAGTGGGTGTTTCTGGGGATGGTGCTCATTGCACCTCATATCAAGAGCAGAAGGAGATGCTCTCCTCATGAGTCTCTGGTCTATTTTTACCACTTGGACACCATGAGTCATGCTAGTGATTGTCTTTCAGCACTGCTGCTGCTGAGCTCACAGCTTGGACATCAGAGTATATATTTGGGATACTGACCTCCCTTTGGTTTAATCTTATTTTTCCATAATGTCTTCCATCCATCTTTTTAGCATCATCTGTGCATCTTATCGTATTGTTACATCTGTTGTGCTCTGGGTGACAAGTATCAGGTAGAAGCAACCCCTTCCCCAGCCTTTTCTCTCTTCACTGGCAAGCTGCCCCTGGCAAAAACAAAATAAAGCCAGCTTGCCACAATGGCCATCAGGAAAGGGCAGCAGAGAAACAGTGAGCTTTGTCCACTCACCTAACTCAGTTAAAGTCAAAACTTATGAGCTCTCAGGCTGAATCTAACCACTCATGTGTGCTGTCCAGGCTCAATCATTAGAGTATTGTTACTGCACTATCCTGAGTGATTGTCAAATGTAGCTTTATAGACGTTACTTTCTACTGAAGATCTGATCTTGTCTAAGTTTAAGGTTGAACAAATGTCAGTATAAGCAGAAAGTCCCTCGAATGTGTTTTCCATACACCCAGAGCTATGCCTCTGAAGAAACCCTTATAATTCAATGTTCATATTTTACAGGGTGACCTTTTACATTCTATTCTCCCTAATGGAGAAGACAACCCCAACCCCCCAGGCTTGCACAACTGCAAACCAGAAGCCAGATGGCCAAGTACCATGGAGGATATGCATTTGGTCCAGAAAGTGGATCTGCATGTTCCTAAGAAAGATGTCAACGGGATGTTCAAAGAATGACGTTTATTCTTAAAAGTCACTAAAATAGTTTTTCAGTTTGAGAGAGTGTTTATTTCGGGGCAGTGCTCTTCCCTGACAGGCAGAGTGTGCAGGGAAAGATTCACTATGGAGTACCCAGAGAAGCATGCCTTCACTGAACGATGTGATTCATCCCAAATCAGAGCAGCCTGAGCCCCACAGAAGCAAAGCTGCTTCCCAAATGGCATTGCCTCCCTTGTGACACATCGAGAGTATGCTTCTCCTGGGACAAAATTCATTTTCTAATCAGAAGTGATGATACAGAACAGAACCTTCTCATTCTCAGCAATGTCACAATCTCCATGCTTGGGTGTTGCCATAGCTTCCCAGAAGCTGACCTAAAAGGAAAACTGAGACATTGATAGTGATCCGTCACCTTCCCTGGGCTGGCCTGAGAGGAGGGCTTTAGTGTGGACACTGCCATTCTTCAGCTTCCCAATGGAACTGACTCCAGCACCATCAGAGACAGCAATTGACTAAGTCAATGTCTGCGTATGACCTAGACACATTTTCCCATAGAATGAAAATCATCTCTAGATTAGTCATGATATATGATATAATATAATATAAATACTATGTAAGAAGGTGTAGACTCTTCTGTAGTCTGGGGAATAATGACAAGGGGAAAGTCTATACATGCTACTACAGACAGTTATCATCTAAATGCTTTTGAATCAATGTTTGCTTCAGAATGGTTAGATCTATAGATGTAAATTCTACAGGGCTGACTGTTCTTTACTCAGGAAGCAGTTTCTGAAAGTGGGGCAGGTAGCTGTACATAATGTGTGAAGTTTGGGGGAAATGCTGTTCAGTCAGGTTCTGCAGTTGCTGGAAACAGTGGGGAGTCTAGAAGACAACACAAAACAAACACTCAGAATTCCATTGAAATATAAGAGTTGGGCACCTGTTTACAACCTTCCTTCCCATTGTTAAAAGGAACTATCCCTAGGACACTTTCTCTCTAACCCTGGTAGCTCACCAATATAACTGAAAACAAGTCTTCCAATGAAAATAAGCTCCAGGTAGCAAGCCCTGATCACCAGTGGTAAGAAGCTCTGGAATGACAATAGTGAGTGCCTATAATTCACACCTGGACCAATGGCTTTATTTGCTCAAGTTCAGAAAACTCTCTTGGATGAAGTACCAGAAGATCTTCTATTAACTTTGTAAGATATGACTTATGGATGAATTAGATACATGATCTCAAAGATACACCAGACAAGCCACATTCAACTGAGTATGTCACCACCATTTTGTAGAGTATATACACTCTAATCACAACCACCACTTTCAAAGAAGGATCTGGGTTCAGGGAGGTAAAGCTAGTTGTTTATGGTTGAGTAACTAGAGACAGAAAGCAGAAGAGGAATCCAACCATTCTGGCTCACAGTTTCCTTTTGTATCTCTGCTCTGCATGACTTCCCATTAGAAACACAGCTCCCGAAATAGACTATCCACAGCACAACTTGTGGCCTGAGATACACCTGAAGTCTGGCATAGAGATCCAATGAAGTATTGCAATAAAATGTGCAATAGTTCTGCTTTTCTCTACCTTCATATGCACCAGCTCTTTGCCTTGACCCAACCATGACCCCTGGGCTCATGATCTTCTACAGGATTTGAGTCTCAATAGAACACTCATTTTCAAGCACTTCAATGTATATGAGAATACAGTGTTCCAAGTAAAGCAATTCTGAGATATAAGGCACAAAATAAACTATGGTATACATAAATAGATAAAATATGCAAATTTGCTGTTTGCATAGTTAGAAATATGAAGAGATTTCTTTTCCTAAAAGCTTCCAATTATTTTAGCATGTGTGCCAGCTTGAGGAAATCTCACCTTTTTTCATTGTGCTTGTGTGTGTGTATGTGTGTGTGTGTGTGTGTGTGTGTGAGCAAGTAAGTTTTCTTGCTTCCATTTTCAATTTTTCTTCACTAATTAAGAAACATTTCCCTCGGGCTTGCCTGGAATAGCAGGCACTGTGTTTTTTAAAGTCAGATCAGGAATGCAATCTGTTTTTGCTTAATAGGAGATGGATCTCCTCCACAGGTATGGAGTATAGTCCATACATCCTTCAGCTCTCTTCCTCATCAGGAGGACCTCTGACATCCAAGTAGACATTACAGGGATTTCAGCATTTACAAGTTAAGCTTAACTGAGCTTGTCTCTGGTTCTGTTTTCTGATCCAGACATGGAAGGGTTCCACGTCATCAGAAAGCACAATGCTTTTGCTTTCACGGTATGTGACAGGTGACTCACATGAATTAAGACATGAGAAAAAGAAATGACTATTTTACAGTTTTCATCTTAAAAGTCCCCCCAATGCCCATGTGTTGAAGGCTTGATCTCCAGCACAGGGTTTCCAGGAAGTAGTGGGACTTTAAGAAGTAGCCTGTAGGGACTAAGTTAGGTTACTATAAGGGTAGCCTTAAAAAGGTTATTCATACAGCCCCCATCTGTCTTTTCTTTCCTCCTTCCCTCTCAGCTACCATGAGTTAAGGGGTCCCCTTTCTCCATGTGCTTCCACCCAAATTAACAAAGCATATAGACTGAAATTTCATAAACACTGGAGCAAAACAAAACTTTTCCACTTATGTGACACTGATCTTAAGGATTTTATCATGGTGATGGAAATGACTAACAGGGCATTTGCCTCCATTTTCTGATTAGACACATCAAGCTCTCTATGTTGGCACTGGAACATAACAAAAAACCCAATGTTGAAGAGCAACGGAAGAAAATGGGATAGAAGAAGAAAAAAAAAGAAAATGGGATAGAAGTTACAGGCACCAGTAAGATTCTCTCTCCTTAACTATCAGGGAGAAAAGAAGATTAAACTTTATTTTCTAATATCTAGTATATAAAGCTATAGACAGAATTATGTAGGTTACATAGTCACAAAACATGAGAAAGCCTACTGGATAACATCAACTTGTAAGGAGTGAGCAAGTGAACACTATTCTCTATCATGGTCACCTCCTGTTCATGACTCGGTAATGAACTGCATCCTAAAGTCAGGTGCAATAGCTAAAAGACTGGCCAGTGCTCACCCTTATTTCAGAAAAGACCTTCAGCTAAACAGTCCTGCTTAGTTCAGGAAGAGCCCTGTCTTTTTTTTCCCCTCTTCACTAAACCATTTGAACGAGGCAATATTTTCTGTTCAATATTATTCCATGCAAAAAGAGAGAGAGAGAGAGAGAGAGAGAGAGAGAGAGAGAGAGAGAGAGAGAGAGAGAGAATTATGAGGCAACAAGACAGCTCAGCAGAGAAAATGTACATGTCACACAAGCTTGGTGACTTGATTTTTGTCCCTGGAACCCACAGTTGTTGGAAGAATAAAACTGACATTATAAAGTGGTCCTCTGACTTATACATGCATGCCATGTCACATGCATGCGTTCATTATGTACACATACATACATATACACATAAAATTAATAGTAATGATAATAAGAAAGGTAAATTTACATTAAAAAGGAAACAAAGACATCATGAATGTATATATGTTGATTAACATGTCAATTCTTGGGTTTAAGATGAGGGCTGGGGATACTTTGTCAGTCATAAAATAGAAAAATAGAGACAGGAATAAAAAATAATAACAAATGAGTCAGGTAAATTAATGCCATCAAACCCAGAACTTTCTGGATCAAACTTTGTAGCCTTTATGCAACAATCAAGGTACTTCAGAAAGTCTTCAACTTCTTTGCATAAATTGTAGGCAGAAAATAAGTAACACAGATAATACATGGCCCTTTCATGAGGTCTATTTCAAGAATGAACTTGGAGTAAGTTCTTCAATGGAGTAGGTACTGGAGATACAGGGAACATCTAAGGATATCACTCTGGTGCCCACCCATCCCTTCCAGTGTCTGGGAAAAAGGTACTTGAGAGTTGAGGGCAACAGTTGGTATTCACAGATCTCAAGGTGAACTGTATTCAAATTACAGGCCTGCAATCCCTCACTAGCACATAGTACAATAAAATCACTTTGAAGGAATATCCATTGAAGATCTTCCCTCTAAAGTGGAAGGAAATGGGTTACTTCCAACCCTAGCTTTTCTCTTTTTTTCTCTTTAAACATGCAAACAGAAATAAAAATAAATAAATATAGGTTGGGGACATACGAAACAGTTCTAATGCAGGTAGCAGATATTGTCCATTTACTCTGGAAATACACAGTACCTTCTCCCTTAGGTAGTCTAAGTAGATGCCCCTTCCACTGTGGTCAAATGAGTATCAAAAATTTTACCTTGAAATGGGTGGTCATCTTTGAAAACAGCTTCTTACACCTGCTCAGAATGCCTGTGCATAGAGTTTGTTGCAAATAACAAAGCCAGTTTCTAAGATGCATTAGTTTCTAAAGTCAAAATAAAGAATTTACATCAGTTTTGTTATAATTATTTTTTATTTTTTTTCTTATTTTTGATTTCATCAATAATTTTTTCTACAATTGTTATGATTGTGGAACTGCTCAAGGCTGTATTCACCAACTATGCACATCCTTTGTATGTTTATATATAAAAGAAAAAGAAAACAAGAAGAGGAGATGAGTTGAAACAAGTCAAACACAACAAATTCTAGAGGTGTCATTCTGGCTGCAGCTGTGCCTCTTCTTCCACATTTCAGGTTAGTGGACCATGTATTTTGTTCTTCTAGGAAGTGAGGGAATTGGTGATTGGCCATACCGTCAGGAACACCAGGCTTTTCCACATGATCTCTGATACCTAATTTAGAGCTGTCCATCTTGGTGCCAGTGATGCTGCTCACCATGGAGCTGACCTACATGGACTTGGGGCTAGTAGAAATGGCATCATTCTGGATCACTGACTACTGATCTTCATGTCTAGAGCACAAGTGAACATACTTGAATGCTAGCTTTTCAGAGCAGAGGTCATGATCAGTAAGGGGTACAGCAGTTTCTTGGGGGAACATTTCCAAGATTTTCCATTTAAAACTAATAGAGATGTTGCTTTTTATTGTAGCCAGCTTCTTCCAAAAGTAGATAGAGATTTTTCTGGCCATGGGTGTTGACAAATGGAAACTCGGGTTGCCTTTGGTGGTAGAAGCTTACTGGTATACATCACACATGGCGAGTTTCTCTCTAGTGTGTGTCTACTAAAACATGAGAACTACATAAGTAGATGAGACATTCTTCCTTTATATTGTGCAGCAATGATTTTCTGTCATTTTCAAAATTGTTTGACTTTTTTCTTAGTTATTTTTCTGCTGTTGTGATTAGTCACCATAACCAAGGCAACTAATAGTAGAAAAAGTCTATTTGGGATTTAAAGTTTCAGAGGTCTATGACCATTACAGTGAGAATCATGGCAGCAAGTATCGGGTGTAAGGTTGAAACAGCAGCTGAGCTTACATCTTGAGATACAACCACAGAGCAGGGATAGATAATGGAATGATATTGGCTTTTGAAACTTCAAAGTCTGCTCCCAGTAACACATCTCCTGCAATGAGACCACGCCTGCTTATTGGTCCCAAACAGTTCCACCAACTGGGAACTAAGCATTCAAATATAAAAGACTATAGGAGGCCATTCCCATTTAATCCACCACCACTTCCTAACCTCCAGAGACTTATGGCTATATCATAGTGCAAACTGCATTTCATCTAACATTAAAAGTCTGCATAGTCTAAATTTTACAGTCTCAGCACTTTTAAAAAGTCCAAAGTCTTGTGTTGAGATTTAAGGCAATATCTTAATACATATATATTATTTATTATATATATACATATTATATGTACTATAAATATAACCCCTTATAAAATAAAAAGTCATACATACTTCCAACATACAATAGCACAAAATATACATTATTATTCCAAAAGAGAAATGGGACCATAGTGGGGAAATATTGGACTGAAGCAAGACCAAAATCTGGCAGGGCAAACTAGAAAACCCCTGTAAAGCTCCATGCCTGCTCTCAAAAGACTTAAGTGGTCTCACCTTTCCAGCTTCACTGACTGCAACAAACTTTTCTCTTTTAGAGTTGTCTCACTATCCATCTGCATCTCTGTTTGGCAGATGTCTCATGGCTCTAGTATCTCCAACATCTTGGGGTCTCCAGTGTAATCAGGGCTTCAATTTCAAAGCTCCATGCAATGACCTCTTAGATCCTAAATTTATTTATTCCTTGTCATACATCTGGCCTTTGTGGCTCATCTTAAAAGTGACAAACTTTCCAGCAGCAGCAGCAGCAGCAGAAGATTTTCATCCATGTACACTGAAATATTTTACTGGTAAACCTCTGACAGATGAAACATAAATAGGTGTCATTATAGACATTCAGGCTCAGTGAAGTCTGAGGTGTATTTCAAGGTGTCTTTGTGGAAAGCACTCGACCTCAGAAACATTTATTTTTTTGCCTTTCTATGTCCTTTTATTAGTTTTTGAACCATTATTTCATACTGTAATCCCAGCTGATCTAGAATTTACTATATAACCAAGGTCTTAAACTTGTGCAATCCTCCAGCCTCAGCTCCTGTACCAAGATGACATTTCTCTGGTGTGTGTAGGGTAATGCATCTTGAGGGAGCTCTAGCCACTGAGCATTCTATAGTGAGTGAGATACTTGTTGAGGCTTGGTCATAGCCTTGTTGACATTCTTCAGTACATGCTGCAATTTCAGAGTCTCTGGATTAAAGGCTTCACACTTCTGAAAGTCAACAACCCTCAGAAGATACTAGCTCTGCCTCCATTACTTATGGAGAACATTTGGGCTATGGGCCATTAGAAAAGAAGTTATCTTTGAGGTGCTTGAGGTTAATCTCCAAAGAGAGACTTTTCAGAGTAATGTTATGGAAGGTGTTTCTACGACATGGATGTGTTTTCTGTCTAAATAGAGACTCTGTTCACATCTGCTCTCCAGATGTTCTCAGATCTAGCCCTTACAAGATGATGATGTCATTTCCAACATTAATACCTGAGAACTGTTGAAATCTGGGTTGTTAACACACACACACACACACACACACACACACACACAGATTTTAAGTAAGTTTATGATTTTTGTATTGGGCTACATGCATACTGATCATTAGCTGAATGGAGTGTGTGGGCCTCAGTTATACACACCCATTTATGGGGGAAAGAATGAAAAGTAGGTATATCATCTTGGGTCTTTCTGTTTTTTTTCTGCCACTTTCTATCAATAACACCTTACAATAGTATTCCCTTACTTTTAAAGACATAAGCATCATTTCGGCATGGTTTCATGTGCTGTTTGAGAAATATACCTGAGTGAGTCAACCATCCCCTGGGGCAGCATAGATGTCAGCCTGTCCTGGTGATTTGCCTGCATAGATGCACAGGCACAAGCTTTGGAGTCTAGTAGCAAACCCATACTTGGTGAAGCTGACTGCCCTAGTCTTTCTGTTTTCCTTTCCTAATGTCCATCATTTGGTCATTTTACTTTTTACTAAGCATGGGGATAGTGATCACAGTTCTTCAAAATACACAGATATGTATTTGAGATATGTTTTGATTAGAGTAATAAAAACAAACTGCAGTGACGTAATTTATAGGACAATGATGCTCTTCAGTCCCTTGGCTGATAATCAGGAGTCAGCACTATATATATGGAAACTGTTCTTAAAGATCTCAACTATGACTTAATTTCTCAATGACAGGAGAGTGGCTCTTCCTTAATTTATCACAAATACATCTGGTCCTTGCCTTCTCTTCTACCACCAAGCTAGCTCTGCTCAGATAGGCCATTAAGAGAAGCTATGTACACCATAAGAATACTCTGCAAGGCTATGGAACATAGACAGGAACCATCCCAAGATATGCATGTCACATAATAAAACTTCTGTGCCTTAAGCGCTTATGCCACTAGGAGCTGGTAGGCATTGGCAACTCTCCACAGTCACGGGTAAATATCCTGACTGTGTTTATGGACAGCCTGTGATGCAGCCTTGCTGGATAGGAGAGGCTGACTGTGGAGAATGAGAACCAATTATCTTCCATGGCTCTTGAAATAACTGAGTTCCAACAGGTGGGATAATGAGAGAACACAAACCCCTTATCTTGTTCCTTTCCAACCAGTCAGAACATCATCAGATCAATAAATATTTCCACCTCTCCTTCAAATGGTAGCATTCATAAATATCAAGATCTTTGGCCAGAACAGCCCTTGTGGAAAACAGTGTGGATGCTCCTCAGAGAAGGGGAGGGGGGACATTATATGATGCAGAAATCCTACTACTGGACATATATCTAAAGAAAATGGAATTAGTCTCTGGAAAGAGACATGTGAGTTGTGTTCCCTATAGTACCAGTCACAAGAGCCAAGATTCATAATCAACTTAAATGCCCTTCACTTATGTGGATGAGCAAATAAAGACAATGGTTACATAAACATGGTGGAATAGCGTTCAGTCTTTAAAAAAAAATAAAGAAGAAGAAGAATAATAGTTCCTACTATTAACAATATGGATGAACTTGGAGGACATATATTAAACAAAATAAGACACAGGACAGATGCCATATACATGATATAGATAATGTAAAGTAGTCAAAAAGCCCAAAGCAGAATGGTGATTGACAGAGGCTGGAAATTGTAGAGGCGGTGACAAGGAGATATTGGTTAAATGGTACACAGCTTTGCTCATGCAAAGTGAGCAAGTTTTAGATATATACTGAAATCAGTGTCTATACATTCCAATATAGACTAAATTCCTAAGTACTTGTGAGGAATGGATATCATATGGTAAGTGTTCAGGGTTATTTAAAAGCCTGGTATCTGGCAAACTTTTAGCAAAGAATCGATATTACTATGGAAATTTTGGTTCCACAAGACCATCCAACTGTCTGGTACTTCCTCATGGTATGTACAGTGTGGGGCATAGGGAAGACAAGACCTGTGCTTTCCAACCGTGTATTTGGGCTGTTGCTATCATTTTGAAATCTAAGTATTTTTTTATGATGTTAAAAAACTGAATTAAAATAAAATTGTTGGTTATAAGGTATGGACACCAACTATCCAAGGCTTTTCATTTAAAATAAAAACAAATAATGAAATTCAGATAAAATTGTATGCTTCTAAGAAAATACAAACTGATAGTGAGATAGTAAGTGAATTGAGTCATGCTTGTAAAGATACTATAAATCCCTTTAATATGCTTTCTAGGGCTGGATTTAGGGTAAAGAAAATCAAAAGTGTCCAGTTGTGGGTTTTTTTTTCTTATGAAGGAATTGGGTAGAATGTGAGAATTAGAAAGAGATACAAAGGATGTCACTGAAAAATAAATAAAGATGATACTATTTTAAATATCTCCAGCATGGAAGAAAACACATTTACCCACCTCCATGAACTTTTACAGGAACATTTGATTTAGTATTAAATTTTACTGCCCATCTAGTAAAGGAAGGAGTAGACTTTCCTGTCACTGAGCCACAGACACTCATCATCCTGGGTGGACAGCTTGCCAACATCAGCCAGGAAGAATTATGGTGTTCATATTATAAGTGAGGAAACAGATGGTGAGAAAAGCCACTTATTCGTTATCTTGCCTCAGGTTAAACACCTAGTGAATAACTACATCTAGGTTTCCTAGCATCAATCAAAGCTCACAGGCATTCCAGTGCATCCAACTCCATCCATGCTTATAGGGAGAAAGCAAAGAAATACAAGTAAGCTTAACAAAGATATGAAACATCTCTATGCTAAAAACTGAAAGGCAACTTTGGAACAAAGTAACAGGGAATCTAAATAAAAGGAGAAAACTTTGTGACAGTGAACTTTTCAAGTCATTATCTTAGATGATAGTACTTCTAATTCAGCAGTTCTTAACCCCTTTTGAGGGTTAAATGACCCGTTCACAGGGTTGCATATCAGATATCCTGCATATCAGACTTTTACATTATGATTCATCACAATAGAAAAATAAGTTATGAAGTAGCAATGGAATACTTTTATGGTTAGGGGTCACTACAACGTGAACTATGTTGAAGCATCACAGCATTAGGAAGGTTGAGAACCAGTATTCTAAATGAACCACAGGTTCAGTGCCATCCCTGTTGACATGCCAGCTGGCTTGCTGACAGAGACTGATAGGTGTTTCCCAAATACACATGAAAAGACAGGGAACAGGATCACACTCTGGTTGTTTCTGAGCCATGCAGTTGAGATAGCATTTTTTTTCCCAATGTAAAAGTAATAGCAACTTTCACTTAGCTACAGCCATTATTTACTTAGAATGCTGCCAGGAAATCCCCAACAGCTTTAGAATTGTATTGTTCCTGATTTGTGGACTTAGAAGCACAAGTCCAAGTCCTAAGATTTGAGCCTATTTCTGTTCAAATAAATCCTGTATGTGGAGAAAAGGCTGTTCTTTCATGGCCTTGTTGCAATCACATTTTGATGCTGGCTGCCAATTTGGTACATCTCAGGGATACAGTGCAATGAGTCAAAGCTGCCCTCCTCATGCTCCTCTTCATGGAATGAGTCAGCATTCTGTCATCTTTATAAACTGCTCGAGATAAGGAGCTTAAAGGACTTATGCTGGTTTGTGATTCCAGCCATAGTGGATTGGACCTGTGGCTTTGGGCCTGTTGAAGCACAACATATCCTGTAGGGATCATGTGGCAAGACAGGCTGCTATCTAATGACATTCAGTAAGTAAAAGAGAAAGGAAGGGGCAAGATGCTAATGTCACATTTAAGGACATGATCCAACTTCCTTTCTCTAGATCACACCTAGTATGTATTCTCTATCTTTCTAAGAGTTCTACATGATAGCCTTTAGGAGACATATCGAGTTCAAAATAATAGACCAGGAGATATCATCCACCTCACTGGCATCACTTAACAGCACATTGGCTGGTCAAGCAGAAATGGGCTCAGATTATACATGGAGCTATTGTGAGATATGAATCAACACAGGACAGCAATGAGGGATGAATGTCCTCTTCAAAAAGAGCATTGAAGAGAAGGATATTCTCGAGCTGTCTAGAGTTGACCTTCAGCAAGCTGGGGACAAATAGAACATACCATGGCACTGTTCTCTTATCTGATAGGAATGCATTTCATCTTGTGATGCTTATGAGAAAGCTGTGGAAGTTCTGGCCACAAAATATAACTGGAAAATCCCATGCTTGGAGAAGAGAAAATCTGCCCTTTGAGCCATAATATTCCATCCTAGTCTTGGTTTAAATCCATTAGTGTTGTACCATAAAGCAACTGTTAGCATCCAAAATGTTGCAAGTACATGTATGGTTGGTTGTCTTTGTGACTAGAAACAATTATCTAACTAGTTAGTTAAATATCTATGTAACCAACAAACCCAGATGGTATCAGAGTTTCCCAGACACCAAATAAAGCAGTGTGCTTTTCTTCCAAGAAAGGAATAACACAAGTACTTACAGAGTGGGCAAGAACTTCACAATGGCCCATAAACAGTGCAAAGGTATAGAAAATACCTGTAGATCTTCCTTATGATAAAACTAGCACTGCCAAGTTATTGCCTCGAGACACCACAAGATGGAGAACTATGCACCTGCCACTTCAGGTCTCCTCTGCCTTCACAATGGGGTTTATTTACGGAGCCAGCTAGCCCCACCTAGTAAGTGAACTGCAGCCGAAATGAGAAGGCCTGCTCCTCTAGGTACCATCTGCACTTTATAATCCCTCTTCTTTTAGTTGCACTCCATCCTAGTTGGTTGGCTTCTCTCTTCCTGTTTCTAGCTTCTGTTAGGAGTCAATACCAGGGGCATTGTTAATGCAAGTTCCAAGAAATGACCCTTTCTTACGACATTTTGTGATGTTAATGTTTGCTAATTCACTGGCTTCGGAATGTCTTGGCTCCAAGACTCCCCAAGGCTCTCTTTCTTCTTTCTTCCACAGCTGAACCATCACATTGCTAACCTTGGAGTCCTCCAGCTGGACTTTAAAACCTCTGTTGTCAATATCATTGATTTATTCACCTGAGCACCCAGACAGATCCCGACTCTGAGTCTTCCGTTACTACATCTTTCAACCTCTATTCAACTCCTCAACCTCAAGCCAATCTTCTGCTCAGATGTTGTATGTTCAGGTGATGATGGAAACGAACATGATCCTCCTTTGGGTGGATAAGGTCAGCTAGTCTTAGGCCTCAGAACTCTTCTTATGTTAATAGTGCCTTCATGCCTTCACTAGCACCCAACCACGCCAACCCTCTCAGCATGACTGGCTCACATTAGCACTGGGACAAAGTTCTCACACAGGTTTCAATAAGAATTCTGCTTTCCTTCATCACCTTTTCTACTTACTCAACTGTACTGAAAGCATCAGATACATTCTAAGCACTAGGGCTCAGGGTTAGGTACCAGATGCTGAATTTACAAAAGCAAAAGAGCTGGCAACCTTGTCCTTATGAAGATTACAATGCAGTCAGTCTATCTGAAATTCCAGAGTCATCCTGAGTCACAGTAGCCCAACCCATTCCCATCTTTAGACAATAGCCAATACTGATACAAGCCTGGCTCATACCATCTGGACAAGAACACCTACTATCTGTAACTTGGTCTCTGCTTCTGCTCGCCTTCAACACTTCCACATTCATCCCTGTCGTAAGTGACTACTTCACAAAGGCCAACCATGCCGTCTTCCCACTGCCTACAGCCTGCCAAACCCTCCTCATACCCATAGAATGAAGTGCAAAGCTATCAACCTGGCAGATAATCTAACCTCTTGTGGATGCTCTAAGCTCATCTCTTATCACTGTTTCTGCTCGGTGGTTTTTCAAGTATGTATCCATCCAGTGGCATCCAGGTCCCTGCTCAATTTTCACCTACGCATATACAAACTGGATTCCCATTTGGGTCCCACACTAAGGCCTGTGCATCTGTGACCTGATGCTCCCTATGTCTTTGAAAGGTGAGATTATTCTTGTTTTCAGGATCTTCACTACAAAATTATTTCCCTAAATAAACTGTTTCCAGATTGTACGTATGCTGTTCCACATACGCTCCAACAACCAGCCATGTGGATTTCTTTTGACTACTCACATCACTTCAAACTCTATACACACACACACACACACACACACACACAGAGAGAGAGAGAGAGAGAGAGAGATCCCCCCCAAAAAAAAACAAAAATTCCACATCACATTGAAACCTTGTTTGAGTCATCATTTTAATACCATGCAGTAGAGAAAATATTGGCACATCACCTCACCCATTTATTGGTCAGATGAGAAACCTAAGCCTCGGGGAAAGGTTCCCACCTATGTATGCTTTTCAGAATACTTGTTTGTTTCCAGATGCACGTACCTGGCTAGGATGAGACTTTCGTCTGCATAGCAGTCATCTGCTGGCACCTGCTTTTCACTCTTCTGTTTGTGGGTTTTATGGGTAAAATTTGAGCTTTCACTATTATATGACCTTATATGGCATGGACAACTGCTGGGACTGAACCTTAGTCATTTTCTTGAAATAAAAGGCAATGCTCCTAGAGGAGCATAGACCATTCAAAGCAGCACTGTTTATAACATTCTTGTGGAGGAATACTCTGAAAATTCCTTGTGAATGAAATGAGGACACGGTCACTTTAAGGTATAGTTGAGGAAAAACTTCTTTTTGTAGATATGAAGGTGTGTACATAGGTAGATATGAAGATATGTAGATATGTACAGCCAGAGGCATCTGGAAGAATCCAGAGTAGGGAGAGAAAGCAGTAGACCAAATATGACCAGCAGTCTGAACCAGGCCATGAAAGGAGAGGGGTTGGAGAGGAAAGAGAAAGAGACAGAGGCAAAGGACACAGAGAGGACCAAGAGGAGAGTGCAAAGGAAACCAAAGGAGCCATTGGTAGAAATGCCAGGGTTATATAGGAATCAGCAGCTAGAGGAATGGAAGAGAAACATATTAGAGAAGTTTGGGTAGCTCAGGTGGTGTGAGAAGAGCTGAGAGGAGCCACTGGTACTGAATGAGCCTGAGGGACAGCACCCATTTTATTTTGCTAATAGGCACCACAGTTAGCCTAGTATTTTAATGTGAATAGTTTTCAAAGAATATGTAATATCAGAGGGAAATCTAGTTAAAATAAGTCAACTTAAACCAAGAAAAAGCTTTACTACTGTATAGAATGATGGGATACACAGGGATAGATGATAGATAGATGGTAGATAGATAGATACATAATTGATCAATAGATAGATAATTGATAGATAGATAGATAGATAGATAGATGGATGGATGGATGGATGGATGGATGGATGGATGGACGGACGGACGGACGGACGGACGGACAGACAGACAGACAGATAGACAGATAGACAGATAGACAGATAGACAGATAGACAGATAGATAGATAGATAGATAGATACTGTGTTTTAATTGAGATTCATTTCCCCAATGGCAAACCTATGACCATGAAAACAATTTAATCTTTAGCAAGATTCAGAGTCAATTTACAAGTGTGTGCTAATTACCAGAGGGAAAGAAAGAACTGATCCAGATTCATTGAGGTTTGTTGGTATAAATTCTGTCAAAGCAATTGGCTTTGACAGTAGCTGGAGAGAAAGATTTCCACAGTGATGTTCAAATACTTCCTTGTATTTTTTTCTGACGACATTACAGCACTTTGATAGATTCATATTGCCAAAACGCCTTTCAAACTGCAGGCCTAGTAGGCCTTCTCTGCCTCAATTATTAATGGAGTTAGCAGAGTTATCAAAACTAATGTCTTAATCCCATGTAGACACAACACTACCAACATTGCACGCACCTCCTAAATTCTTGCCGTTCTGAGAAATGTGTTGTTTCTCAAGACGTAGAGGACTTTGCTTATAGTCAGGAAAATCAGACATCTCCTGGATATGACCTAATGAAAGAGTAAGACCAGCAAGGCTGTTTGCAAGGGGTCTGAGTTTCTAGATGCTGAGGTGATAAGTGAATCCCTTTCCAGGAAACTTGTAGCTGAAAGAATCTGTATTGAATGATTATATAACCTCATTGGTAGGAAATGAAGAATACGCAAAGACCAGAACAGACAAACTCTAAGGAAAACAGGTGATTCTGTCCATTGTTTGCTTTGCAAAGATTCATATGTTTAGACATTGGGTTTTCACGCTGGAAGTGGGGATCTTTAACAGGCTGAAAGCCTAATAGTACATCCTCGCCAAGGTGTATACCCTCAGAATAATTATATCCTTACCTCTCCCCCAACAGAGACCACACACACAGATTTGCTTCTGGCAGGGCTCTTTCTAGCCTGCATCATGCTATTTGAATATCCAGCCTCCTCCCTCCACCCCCACCAAACTATGGAATAGATAATAACTTCCATTTCTATGTAAAGTTGGTTTGCTTCAGGACTTTCATTATAATAACAAAAAGCAGACTAATTTGCCTTGTAGGGGTCCCCATCAGGTTTTGTTGTTTTCTTTTTGCATTGGAACTTGAAGATATACCCAAGACAGGTTTGAAAATGCACAAGACCTTCAACGTCACCAGGAGAGGACCCCAGACCAGACAACAGAGAGGTATCTCGTCCATATCAGAAGCTTAGTGGAACCCACACACTAAGACTCACCTCTCCTATTCCCTTCCTTTCCAGTCTAGTGTACTATTAGCTTTCAGTAACTCTCCCTGACCTCAGATATGGCACACTGTAGTGAGAATTTTAAAATTTTGGTTTCTTTACAAAACACAGAAACATTATAAGCATATGTTTTCATTTTAATGCCAGGTGTGGGGATATGAGGCTGCTTTGCAGCAGCTGACTATGATTTGCCTCTTGCCCTAGCAGAGGCATGATTTTGCCATCTGCAGATAGTTTCTCCCATTATGTAACAATGGGAATTATGGGGACTATTCAGAGGATATGTAAATGCTAAGGCTCAGAGAGTTGTTTGGTGGGTTGGTGTTTGCTGTGAGTTGTAGTTTGTTAAGTAGTCATGCACAAAGAAAAAGCAACAAGAAAAAATTAAATATCCTGAAGATAAAGATCAAACTTGCTTCAAGGAACTAGACATTCCTAATCAGCAGGAAGTAGTCTAATGATAATGACGCCCCCTTTCTGACCTCTGACTTTATTCAAGTATCTCTTTCCTTTCCCCTCTACTCCCTTGTCTCTACTAGTTAGTGTTCAGTGTTGAAAGGGTCTGGGGTGGTGGAAAAGGGTGAAAGAAAGAAAAACTCACCAAGTATAGAAAGACCAGCTACAGCACCCACTTTCTTTGTTCAGTGTTGCTCCTCAGGGAATTCTCAATCCTTCAAGAAAATCATAAGGCCTACCAAAGACTAGCAAATGGGTCACCCTTTCTGAGGGAGTATACATGGCAGAGGCTCTGCCTAGGTCCTTGTGTTGAAGCAGACAAGCACTTGGCCCATAATAAGAGACTTAGGGTCACTGGGGAAATACTCACAAAAACCAGGAACAAGGACCCACTTGCTATGCAGGAAGCAGTCAAAGCAAAGAGGGCCCAACTAGCATTCCCAGCCACAGCTCCAGTATGGAAGTGTCCTGTGCTTATCACGGAAGTAAGTAAAGTGTGACCACTCAACTGCTGTGCTGGTTCAACAGACTGAACACTGTCCTCAGCTCCCTGTCAGGCAGTGAAAGCCATGATCAGTTACAGACAGACATCAGTGTTGATGGTAAGATAAGGCAGCCTAGGAAGTATCTCTGTCCATATGGTATAATAAGGTTTGTTTAGCTGTCCCAAGTCTGTGTGGGTGTGAATACACTATCCACACTGAAACTGAAGGGCCCTGGCTGAATGATTTCCACACACCCTGTGTGTAAATTCAATAACGGTGGTCTTGCTCACAGATAGCATATGGCCACGTACTGTATTACTGAATTGTCTTATGTATACAGATACTTTTCTAGCCATGTGCCATCACTTGCTAGGAAACACAAGAGAACACTTAGTAGGTGGGTTAAAACTGTAGTCACTGAGTTTTCTGACCTAGCTTCTGGAGTGATGCTGGTCTTCTGGACTCTTGTCATCTCTCCTGGGGTTACTCCTCTAGTAACCTATGGCTCTATTGTGCCTCACTGGCATAAAGTAAGGTCAATAGGCATCTGGCAGTGAGAATTGTTAGCTAGACTATATTCAGGACAGAATCACTGACACTTCTAATAAGATGTATTGGTCAGCCCAGGCTGAGTCACATGGAGAAGTGGACTGGTCCTCTGAATGGAAGGCAATAACAGTGTAGAGAGTGAGAAGAGTCACTGAAGCCCTCCTCACAATCACCCACCATCACCCAAAGAAAGGTCCTCCAAGAGAAGGGACAAGTGGTTCATGCAAATATGCACACACACACACAGGGACATATGTGGATATATGTTGCAGATATGCACTCATTATTTTACTTGGTTCTACAATATGCTATATACTATGTCTTTGAAAATACTCCTCTCTTTCCTTAAGATTACAGGACTCATCAACAGTTCAGGAATAGAGAACCCAGAGCAGAGAGGATAATGAACTCAGGTAGGGTGTGTGGATGGGAAGGGACAGAGCTGGCGTTGATACCTCAGTCCTGCAGAAGTCTCCTTTCAACACTCTGCCTCCAAAGTAGATATGTGATAATAGAGACAGCACATTCTACATTTATTCCCATCCTCCAAGTGTGTAAATGAAATGGATGTTAAGTATTTGTTTTTATTGTAGTGTTACATAAGATGACCTTAAACACACTATGCTCCTTGACCCCAAATTCAGATTATATGAGCTTCTTTACAGCAAGTAAAAGTAGATGTGGAACACAACAAGCTATTCAGCTATCCAGCTGAAATGGTTTCTACCTCCCTTTGCAATATATCCCCAACATACCTGCCTACACTCCCTGTCCCTTCTCTTCACCTCAGTCCGTCACAACCTAGCTACTAAGGTGTGACCTTTGAGCCAGCAGCACCTGGCACCTGTTAGAAACACAAGCTATCAGTCCCCAATCCAGACAGGCTGATGAGTAACCTGCAGGTCTGCACAGCACAGGTGTCTGGCATATGCACAAGTCTGCATATGCTGCCTCTTGAATGCTGAAGCAATCAACTGACGCTGATGGTTCTTTCATGATCACCCCACCTCAATCTACAGCATTTTAAAATTCTTGTCATGGTCTGTGTCCTGTTGTTATACCAGAATCCTTGAGGCTGATACTTCACACACACACACACACACACACATCTAATTAGTTCACAGTATTGAAGAGCCAATGAACTTGGCATTTGCTCAGCTCTGGTAGGGGTGATGACGTTACAGAAGAAATGGATGTAAGAGGAAGAGATCACAAAATAAAAAAGATACCCTGGGGTGGGGGAGCTTACTATTTATAACAACCTATTCTCTTTGGAACTAACTCAGTAAGTGAATTGTGGGACTGAATTCACTCTGAAGGCCAGTATTAATCCATTTCTGGAGAATGGCATCCCTAGAGGCTTAGAGGCTCCCATTACACCCTAAAAGTTCCACAACCTCAAACCCTATACCAAGGTAGAAGCTCAGAAAGCTGTGAGATGCTTAAACAATTTCTGAACAACAGAAGGCAAACTAGTTTTTAAATAACTCCAAAGGAATCAAACAGTAAAATGAGAGCCATTGTGGACTTGGGTGCTCTTAATGTGTGGTCCAAACACTGGTGACAGTGAAAATCAATTCAGGTGCTTACTAGCTGCACTGCCTCAACTACAGAGAACTTTCACTCTAACATCTGCCTGCCTGATGCTTTCCCCAAGCCTGCCACTAGTTGGTTTCTCTCTGAGTTTATAAACATATCCATCTTTGCCTAAAACCTCTGCTCCAGGCTGTCCCCTGGTGGATGGCATTGGCTGAACGCAGCACTCACCAGTGGATATTGACTCTTCACCTTGCTCACCTTCCCCAGAAGACGAGAAAAGTTACAGCATTATGTTCATTCCATACTTTCTTAATATCAATGGTAGCCATGGATCTAGCTAAGGAGTCTCCTGGAAGATTCTTTCCACCTTCTCTATTTTCTGTGACCTCAGATATGAAATTGGGGCAGAAAAAGCCACAGGGAAGTCATGATGGAAAGGCCATGATCATAGAGGTACAGTACTGACTCCACTAAGCACTGAGTCATCCCCTTCTGCCTCCAGACTAGTAGAAGGAAATCGATTGATTCAGCTCCCGTACAGTGTGATGTGTGCTCATGATTTTTGTCATTGTTTGCTCTATTATTGCAACATGTACCATATCTACATACTTGCTTCAGTTTTTCATGCTTTAAGGGGGACTATACAGTGCAGTAAGAAAAGAGAAAAAAAATCAGAAACAGTAGATCGTAATTGGCCTTGACACCTATTCTTGTGTAAGTCTGGAGAAGCCACCAGACCAATGATGACCTGGCATTTCCAATCTTTTCCCATCTTTCTCATCTATCATTTCACTAAAAGCATTCAGAAGTGATGAAATTGAAGAATTCCAAGACCTTTCACATGACTAATGTGTCTGTACAGCATGTAAAATTGGTGCCATTCATCTCTGTCCCAGTTTCTGACTTATGAACTCAAGTGCAGCACCACACGCTAGACAGAGCTTTTAAGAACAACTAGAAACACTAAAGATATTGGAGAACAATTAAGACTAAGAAAAGTTAATATAATTTTGAAAACAGACAGAGATGAATTCTTTGATGAGAATTTGTGTGACTTAAAAACTTATTGTGTACACAGATATTTTTATGTTTAGAACTGGTGTCTAATCATATATCTGAAGGTGAACAGTTTTATCCTTAATTAGCCCACATTAATACTATCCGTGGGCATAGCAGTCTTCCCTGGGAGAAGCACAGGTGTCTGCTCCCTCCCTGAATCTACTTAGGTGCAATTCAGGTTAGCAGAAGGAGGGTTACCAGCAGTAATATTTGTGACTTCTGAGACTAAGTAAGAGAAGTTTGTGTTAACTATATCTGTAACAGAAAATTTGAGCAGGGTCCCTGAACTGTCATTTAAGAAGTCCACAACCTGAAGGGTGCCACACGGTACTGAGGTATAGAATGGTGTAGCCTAATGCTGAGTCAACATGGGAACCCTCAGGAAACAGCCCCCAGCTTCCTCATCCTGCACTTTCCCAGGTCCAGAGGTCCTTAGTGCTCACATACAACTGGTGCAAGAAGACCAGGCTGATCCTCCATGATGTTGATACACTAAGTTTGGGGCAATCTGGATGCAGCAGTTGAGAAAATGAATGACAAGTTTGTCTGCCTTCACTTATTTCACATGTTGTCCCTTAAACCTGAGTCACACCACCAGTACAAAATAAAATCTAAAGCCACCTCAAAAGTCTACAGTTCACAGGATCCAGCCTCCCTAAACTCCAACTCTGCCCCATTCCTTTTGCCTAGAAGCCTGAACTCTCTCCACTGTCCAGCACAACATATACGTCTGATTCTTGACACAGCATTCTACCTCTGGGTCTGTCCAGAGGCTGGACACCACCTGTCTCAACACATGAGTACTCAGGGCAGCACAGGGTAGCCTACACTCCAAGCACGGAGTGTTCTTCACTCTTCTCAGCTGTGTCTCTGAGCTTTAACACTACCCAGAAATGCAGGGTGAGCAAACTGTTCTAGAAGTGCTTCCACTGCTGTGGGGCATGAGCCAAGTCTGCCACCACAGAGAGAAGGCACACACCCACTCAGAGCAGAGGAATGCCTTCTGACTGCAGTCTTGGGGAATCCAGAACAGCTCTCTTGGGAGGGAAGACAGTGTAAGTCTGTGCCTGGATGAAGCACACAATGTATGGAGAATTCTGGCACAGAGCGGGGGCAAACAGCGTGACTAAAACAGGGCTTTTATTCACTTGTTGCAAGTGTTTATTTCTACTAATTGTACATTTTAAATCTTGCTTTCAATTCTTTATGTAAAATATGTAATACAAATTTAGTTTATCAATGGTTATCAATTGGTTTTACCAATGCCAAGGTATTCAGCCAGAGGCTAGACATATCTAGGCTTCTTTTTACATACATTTAAAAATTCTTCTTATAGTCATTTAGAGATTATTGTAATGGGAATTACCGTACTTTTCAGAAACTGTGATTTACATGATTACACTCTCTGTCTCCTTGCACCTTATTCAAATTCCTGATCCACAGATCCATAGGCTCTGAGTTTGGGTGACAGTTTGTTAAGTAACAACAATAAAAACACAAACAAACACACATAAACTAGAAAAATCTGTTAATGACTTCATAATACCTAAGATCGTACAGTTTCTAAGATAATTTTTTTCTTTTGGCAAAACCCAAATCACATAAAATTATACTATCTGAACATCTTATATTAACTACTATTGTGTTATGACCCCATAGAATGTGTCATGATCCTGTGAGGGGCGATGCAATCATGTTTTACCCAAGTAGCTCATTTCCTATATGTTCCATGCTTTTTCCAGGTCCCCATACTGCCTTCCCTCGCACTGGGCTCCCAGGAATATATTTTAGGGTGCATTATCTGTCTTTTCTTTTCATGATAGGTTGACTGTAATTTCAAACCCTCTAAAGGGTCCAATTTGCCTCTTCTTGAGTCTGAGCTGGCTTAAAGTTTTGCCACTGACCAGAAGAACAGGATGGAGCAGACATAGTATGAACTGGAGATAGGTGCCGCAGGCTGCCGCCTTCCTGTTCATGCATCACCATCTTTAACACACGGAAATCACCTGCTTCAAAGCTACTGTGCTGGGAACAAGCTCAGTGATCAGACATGTAGGTAGCTTGGTGCAATTCTGGGGCAAAAGCAAACCAATATACTCCAATCTCAGATATCTGGGAAGCCACAGAGGGTGATAAATAGTCTCCATGGACCTCTGTTTAAATACTTACACAGTGAGCCATGAGAATGGAAATGGGGGAATGCTGTGTTTATTACGCAGCAGTAGGTAATCTGCCCAGCCTGTCAACTATTTGCCAATAACTCAAATCATAAAAGTTTCAAATGTAGTTTTCTTTATTATTATTATTATTGCAAAAAGCACACTGTGGTGAAATTCACCCTGTTTAAACCATTTTCTACCATAGAGTGCAAACAGAACTATGTATAATTGTGTTACTCTGTAAGGGATCTCTGAGAGCTTTTCATTTTTTCGTCTGAAACTCCATAGCCAATAAACAACAACCCACTATTTTCCCTCCTGCTAGTTGCTAGCTACCACCATCCTACTTCTAGTTTCTATAAGGATGACCACTGGTATGTAACTTTCGTGATTGGCTTATTTTACTTAAGTCCTCAGTGTTCATCCAGGCTTTAACATATGTCAGAATTTCCTTGTTAGGGGGTGAATAATGTTCCATTTTATGCACACGATCCTTTACTTGTTCACTTACCTGTTGATGCTTCCATATTTTAGTTATTGTAAATAATGTGGCTATGAACATGAGGATGAAATAAATCATGATTCTCCTTTCAATTATCTTGGATATATACACTGAAGCAGGATTGCTGGATCACAGGGTAATGCTGTTTAGTCTTCTGGGATGTCTCTACTTTCTTTTTCACAGTGGCTGCCAGACTTTACAAACTAACAACACGTATGGATCTACTTTCTGAACATCCTTGTTAAAACTTACCTGGATGTGAGATCAGTAAATATAATTTTACCACTTGATTTTATTATCTGGTAGGCTGATTCTTCATTTAAAGAAATGTTTAGCATTGAAGCCTCATTATTCCTTCATGAATTTGTGACCAATAATATCAAGCTCAAAAGCCAATGAGCACTGACATTCTAGTTAAACAGCATCTAGCCTATCAATCACCATGAGAAAGGAGTGATAGCCCATGACCATGGAGGTTTCCTGTTCTCTTGCTCCATGACAAAATCTACATAGTTTGCACTCTGGATCTCAAGCACATTTTGTCAAAACAAATTCTTAATATCTATCTTTGGTGGTTCCAGTAGTGATAGGGCTCACCAGAATTGAAGATGTTGAACTTGAGAGGAGTGTAGCACCAGGATATCCAGGATAGCCAAGCCGAGCTCTGAATAAAGTCATCAAGGGAATCTAAAAAAAGCTGGAAATGAAGGTGGGCATATGGCATGTATTCGTGAACACACACACACACTTGTGCACATGTGTATACGTGCGTGACAAGGATGACAGGAAACCCATGTTCTGGGATTAGCAGTAAGTGCTGTTGAGACTAGAGGGCCTGCAGCTACTGTTTCAACAGCTTCATATTCCTGTCTAGGTGCTCTGTCCTGTGTGGCTAGAGTGCAGATGCCCAGGGAAAGCTAGTAAGACAGCCAGAGGCAGATGTGCATTTTGACCAGTTTGTTCTTGGGCAATCTTAACATCAGGGAGAAGGAACTACAGAAAGCTACTGTGAAAGGGTGGTTAGAGATAGGTCCAGATGTGTACAGTAAGAAGGAGTGCCTAGGAAGCTAGGGTGACTAGTTTGGTCCAGAAAAGAGGAGAACAAAACTTCTGGGAGTAGGTGCTGCATTTCTGAGTACTCCTCCAAGAGGAAGTAGGAAGTGGGAAGGGAGGTGGTGGGGACCTGCAGAGAAGGTCCCCACTGAGAAACATTCCATGAAGTGAACTGAAGGCCCCGAGCCTTGGGCACTGTCCTAGGACAGAAAAATCAGCTTTGAGCCAGATGTCTCCATAGTGATCTCTGACTTATGGTGGTTTCACTTTAGATTTCCCAACTCCATGGTGGTGCAAAGTGATAAGTAATCAGCAGAGACTACAGTTCTGGAGTTTGAATTTGTTTCTTATCCAGTCTGATGCTCTTGAGTCTCGTTCTTTTCCCCTTGCTGTCCAGGGCAGAGAACTGTAGCCACTGTGAATCCTGCAGTGCCAAGCAGAAAACAACTGAGAATTCAACATGTGTTTTGTGAAGCCATTTAGATGTTCAGCAGGTTGGGTGCTGTGGTGGTTTGAATGAGAATATTCCTTTCTGTAGGCTCAGGTATTGGAACACTTGATCTCCATTTGGTGGTGCTGTTTGATGTGCTTTAGGTGAACACCACTGGGGTAGGCTTTGAGATTATATGGCCTGATTCTATCTCCAATTCCCTTTCTCAGCTTAATGCTTACAATTAAAGATGGGAGTGCTCAGCTTCCTGCTTTTGCCATCACTTGCCCACTACTTGCTTCCATGCCTCCTTACCATGATAAACTCATACCTCTAGAGCTATAACCCCCCCCAAAAAAAACCCATCCACCTATACATTGCTTCTGATGGTATTTTACCACAACAGAAAGGGAACATACAGGTGTATTCAGTGCAGTCTGAACTTACCATATTTCATCACAAGACTGGCCTCTCAGGGCAGAATTCCATTGTATGCTAAGGAAAATCTGAAAATCACATCCAACATTAATGCCACTAGATAGCTTGGTTAGGAACTCCTATTATGGTCTGAATATGAAACAACAGCACCAGAGAGAGACCTACTTTACAAATATATGGAAGCTTCAGTGGGTATTACTTAGATGGAAAAGATTAAGTCACAGCAAAATGAAAGTCTTCCTTATCATGGGTTCAGAATAAATGGAGCCAAAATGCCTATGAACTGAAAACTCTTAGATGGTAGACCAAAATAAATCCTTACTTACATTGTTTCTGCTAGTCATTTGATCACAGGGATGTGAAAGCAACCACCACAGTCCTCTCACCCTTTGATTTGGCCCTGCAGAGACAGTCAAGCTCATGCCTAATCCTCCCCCAGGCCCCACACACAAAGGCACTGGCCTAAAGACCACTGAACAGATCCCAATTCACTAAAATGTATTTCTGAAATACATTTTAGTGTCTTTGAATGCCACTTCTAAGAAGACCAGTATTTCTGGGCAGTATATGCAAGGAGGGATGTAGAGAGGGAGGGAGGAAGGGAGAAGGGAAAAGGGAGGGAGGGAAGGAAGGAGAGAGGCAGAAAGGGAGAGAGGGAGAGAGGGAGGCAGAAAAGGAGGGAGGGAGGGAGGGAGGGAGGGAGGAGGGGAGGGAGGGGGGAAAGGGAGGGAGGGAAGGAGGGAGGGAGGAAGGACAGACAGACAGAGGAAGGAAGCAAGCACCAAAAAGCAAAAAACCAAAACAAAGCATTTCCATCCTCTGGAAAAAAATTAATGCCAAGAGCAACACAAGAGCAAAGGTAGACCTATTTAGTTTAGGTTGTTGTCCAGGGCCTATAGCATTGGTAGAAACAAGAATCTCCCCTCTGGCTGTCTGGAAGTTTTGCAGGTGATTTCTGCTCTCTTGGACTCTTGAATACCTGAGTCATGCCTCGGCTATATCCCAGGTCTCACTTGCAGACTTGCTATAGGCAGTGTACCTTAGGAAACCCATCTAAACTGTGCAGATAGAGAAATAACCTAAGTATGCTTTGCTCCTCTTGGGATTTCCCATGTGGCAGAATAATATGAATCTCTTTGCCTTTTGCACAGTATGTATGACTGTTCTAAAAGTTACATTAGGTTCCAGCAATATCAGGAGGCCTGAGCGGCCAAGCATGGCATGCTGAGATAACATGGACTTTACAGACAGGCACAAAAGCAAGTATGCTCTGAAGATTGGCCTCTGCAACAGTACACCACTCTGGCAACATAAGGCTGGACAGCAGGTTGGCACCCTCTGGCACTCTTGGTCATGCCAAGTGGCCAAGTGTGAAACAGGGGCATCTCCAGAGTGCCGGGAAAACCAAATGAAGCCAGAGACACACTTTACCTCTCCCTTTCCCTTCTGTTCACTCCCCCCATTCCTTCCTTGGTGCTACCATCTGGCCAAGGAGAGACATCACTAGCAATAAGGACCTAGAAGTTGCAGCTGGTGTTAGTTTTTCTTTGCCAACACTCACAGTATGATGCAAACAAGCCACACAAGCTTTGATCTGGCCCCTCCATTCAGATGTGCCTGCATTTCCTAAATCCACTAGCTCATCTAAAAGTCAAAATAAGTCACCCAAATGTCTTCAGAGACAGCTATCTAGCTACGAAGTGAGGAGTTGAACAAAAAGACTAGCATTTCTGTCCCAGTCCAAATACAAACCCCAAGGCCCTGAAGTTTAGAAAATGAGGTCAGAAACACTTGGAGTCTGGAAGATCTTCAACCTTGCAGCAATGAGTGAGGCCATCATGGACCAGCACACAGCTATTAGTTCTTTCAGGACAAGGCTTCTTACAAAGCTCAATTTCTATTTAAGTGCTAATGTCTCTCAGAGCCCATAGTTCTCCCAAACCTAGCCTTATGTCACTTAAACACCCAAATAATTGCCAGGACACTGTAGGTCTGAGAAAGAAGAACACACTTGTTATACACCCTATCAAGGCTCACCACACCCCTACAGTGGCACCACTCACCCATCCATCTTCTCCTCCACACTACACTTATTTCTATTCCAGTATGACATTGCCAATCCTGAAATCCCTTAACACACACATTCTTGAGCACACAGCTGCCGAAACCCTCATCCTGAAGACAGACATATATCTCAGATGGAGGACAGTATATAAAGATGTGGGGCTGATTTCTCCCTAGGGACAATAGGGTATCCTAGGAACATCAGTCCTTGATTTGAAGTGTCTGTCAGTGCTGAGGCTACCCTTCATTGTATAAAGGCAACAGAAAAGGCTAAGGCTATGGGGTCCAGGGCTGGAGGCAGAACTTCCTAACAGTATGTGCTGTGGGAAGGACTTAGGACTAGATAGAAGGATGTACATTGTGCATCTGAGTATCCAAGGTACATAGGGGCCCTGATAGCTAAGAGGGGGTGAATAGTACCAGTTACGGAATAAACTACTTGCCCTTAACGTATTAGCCACTCCTAAGTCTGGATGCTGAAGGGGTAGACATAACACTATGAGCCTACCTGCCAGGCAGCCTGTCTTTTCAAACCTGGGAAAGATAAGCCTTAAATTGGTTGTAGCTTTTAAATCTCAGTCAGGCAAGACTTTGCAGGCCACTGCAATAGCTAGAGGACTAGACAAGGAAAGGCAGGCAGGGGTATACTGAGCCAGCTTACAGCTTATATCAAATATCCCACCTAGCATTATCTATGTCGCTGGTTCCTCTGGATCCCAGTGTACCTGGGTAACTCTGTAGGATCCTAACTGGTGGCTGGAGACAGTGAAGAATTCCATTGAGGCTAGGGTGAGGACAAATTGTCAGTGGATTCCAGAGGAACCTTCTAATGTAGAAAAAAAATGTCCAACCAATAAGGTAGAGATCAAGTAGCCAAATGGAGTCATGAGGCCACAGAAAACCTGTACACTTGAAAACACTCCTATTCTAACAAAGAAGAGAGCTGGAGGTTGAGTCATGGCTAAGCACTGATGGAGAGAGGTCACAGTGCTCCAGTCATGTCTGCACCAGCATTTCCTGTGTCCCTGGCCATGTGGGTAGGCGATGCACATCAATTAGGACAGTTGTTGAAATGTAGGATGGAGACAGGCTCCGTAATTCAGGATGCTGAAGTGTGCAGTTCTCAGAAAGGTGCCTGGAGAATCTGCAACAAGAATGGGAGCTGCAGCATTCTACGTGTTCTGGGTCCACAAATTCATTTTCTCCCTATGGATCTGGAATAAGCTGCAATACTGTAAAACACATCTGGGGCTCTTTTTCACAGCCAAGGCACTGGTCAGTAGGAGCAGTCAGATTAGCAATGGTGCCAGTGAGCATCACACAACTGAGTCTGGAAAAAGAGCTCAAAGAGGTTAGCTAGGGGCCCAGGATGTCGTAGTCCTGCGTCCCTTGGTAGCAGCTGTACTACAGGCCACATAGCCCTTGCTGTCAGAGAAGGCACATCTGCACACACACATTCCCACATTTCCACATACACAAACTCGTACACACACACACACACAGAGCAGGCTTGGGATGTAAATGAAAGGGAGAGAGTGGACTCAGAAGCAATAAACCTGGTTCTTTTCCTGTCTTTAAAATAAGCTTTAAATAAAACACTATCTCTATGAAGAAATTTAGAGAACTATATTATATCAAAGCACTGAAATAACTGAATACCTGTGGGTTGAGTAGGGGGTAATTTGAACATTAATCAACCAGATCCTGTTCTGTGTAGAAGGGAAGGAAGAAATGAAAGCAGGGACAAGGCATGATCAGAAAGGGACAAATCAAGGCTGGGGTCCAGGTGGAACATGGCCTACAGATCTACACTGTAGTTACTGTGCATTCAGGGAACTTTTATGAGTCATGCAGAGAAGATAAACAGCTCTGAAGTCTATCTAGGAATGTCTGAGCTGCAAGCTCTAGCCAGACCCTGCCGGATCCATTTACAGTATCCGGATATCCCACGTCTACTGTTCTTCTGTGAAGTCTCCCTTCTCCTGAGCACACTAAGCCCCTGCATCAGTATTTCCTGGTGTGTACAACTAGTATAAACAGGGTTTCTTAGGAAGAACATACAAGGGAGGCAGGCTGAAACTCTGATTTTGGAGGTGAAGGTGGGTGTAGAAATGTCTGCATCTTACTGAATGCAATTTTAGTCTGCAAGTCATGAAGTGTGGGGATGGTGCCAGTCTCTCTTTGGATGAGTTGGGTATCCTAGAAATCTACTAAAGCTTGACTTCGTAGCTCCCCTCTCAACATGGTACTAGTCCCAATTTTGTCCCAGAATTGATCGTGGGACATAAACCCACTTATTTCAAACGTGCTCCAGCTCATAGTCGTCACCACCAGGTGACGACCAAGCTCATAGGAATATGTTTAAATGCATATCATGCGCACCATGGGAGAATCGGTTTATATAACATCCACTGCTTTAATTTCCTAAGAGAGAAGGCTGAATCCCAAATGTGTTGGAGGTGAGAACACTGCATCCTGCTTTCTGAAGTGTGTTTAAAGTTGAGGCAGTGGAATGTAACCTTAGTGGCTCTAAGTGTTTGAAACACATTTGTGTTTTAGATGTAAATATTTTTGGACCAAGAGAAAGGGGTAAAACAGGTAGAGACACATCTGAATGGCAGCTCAAGTAGGTCAAATGAGAGATTCAAACTGAACATCATAATTGTTCAAAATATGAATTTCAACAGTAATCCTTTTCTAAAGGATGGATCTTAGGCTCTGAGTTTTCTCTCTCTGAGTCACATCCCCAAAGTGCTCTATAATATAATTGAAACCCAGCTAGGAACAAAAAGCCAACGAAGTATTCACATTAAACACATTTGAACTCCAGCAGCAAAATGCTTGCCCCTGTAGCAAGTCTAACCCCACACATTGGTTTTATGTAAATGAGGTTTCAAAGCTATCTCTGTGCATGCTGCTTGCTTGGTGGTGCTGGGGAATGATTCTAGAGCCTTTTGTATACTACCCAAGCACTCTACCACTAAGCTATATCCTCAGTTCATTTCTTTCTTTTTTTTTTTTTCTTGAGATGTGCTCTTGGTATGTTAGGTTGCCCAGGTTGGCCATAAACATTTCATGTAAGCCTAGGTAGGCCCCTACTTCAGCCTCTTGGGTAAGAGGGTTTATAAGAGGATACAGAACTGGCTTTTATTCTTGTCTCCTACATGTGTGTGATACTTTCTGTGTTCTTTTTAATTCTAACCATTCTTCCAATCCCATGCTCATTTGTTGTTTTTCTTTAGTACCTTGTTTTACTTTATTTTTAGTAATTTAATAGAGTCTTTGTCACATGGAAGCTTAAGACAATTGAGACTTTGTGACATACACAACATAAATTACCATGTGTCCCACATAGTGTCTGGCTTCTGTTAAGAATTTGCTTTATGATGGCTTATCTTGTAATATGACAGGAATCCACTTTTAGTTAAGGTAGCTACACAAATGCTAGTGCTCATGTGGGTCTACTCCACAGTCTCTGGGTCTTGTTAGCAGATGGGACTGCTGACATGTGTCTCACATACTCCTGTGGGCAAGCTGGTCTGCCCTCATTGAGGTGTGTACACCGTCCTCCTGAGACTCAGGCAGTTTTAAGATACAGATACAAGAAAGGCAATCCCATTCTGTTTTCTTATCTAGCCAGTGACTATAAGCATGCCCAAAGAAACATTCGTTAAGACTTATGGTGGTTTAAATAAGAATGGTTTCAATAGGCTCTTATATTTGAACTTTCAGTATGTCACTGGGGGCAGGCTTTGAGGTTTCAGAAGGTCAAGCCAGGCCCAGTTGCAACACTGCTCCTTCCTGCTGTGTGAGAGTCAGGGTGTAGTTCTCCCAACTGCTCCAGTACCAAGTCCACATGTGGCCATGCTTCCTGCCATGATAATAATGGGCTAAACCTCTCAAAGTGTAAGCAAGCCCCAATAAAATGCTTTATTAAGAGTTGTCATGATGATGGTATCTCTTCACAGCAACAGGACACTGAGACAAGACTCAAAGAACACATCTTTTACCTGAAGCTCCTTCCCTTTAGCAAACAGTGACCACTGTAACCATTTTGTTTTCAAAATCCTGAGAAGAATGTGGTTGAAACGCGACAGAATCCCATAAAAGCTAAGAGATTTCTTTAAGGTAGTTCAAAGCTCCTGTAGTAAAGCCCAAAGTTTGAAACAAGGACCTTTTCACAGGTCTTCCTGGAAGTTCTACAGAGAGAGAGTGGCAACCCAGGAAAAAGAACCACTCTTCATTTGCCC
Source organism: Grammomys surdaster (assembly GCF_004785775.1). Classification (NCBI taxonomy): domain Eukaryota; kingdom Metazoa; phylum Chordata; class Mammalia; order Rodentia; family Muridae; genus Grammomys; species Grammomys surdaster. The sequence continues at coordinate 565,734 of NW_021604709.1, read as the reverse complement.
ATAGCACACAATCTGGTTGTAAGAAACAATGACCAAGGAACTGACTGGGCTGCAGAGTGATGCTCAGTTGCTCATGATTCTCTTTAAAATAGATTTTCAAACTCTGAGCAATAATTGGAAACATGCAAGAGTCTTGCACAGAGAATGCTTTAAAAAGAATCATATCTAAAATTACCAGCTGATCTTCATTATTGCAATTCTGGAAGTATTAGTAAGAGACTGGTCAGCCTGCCTTCAATGTTTGGAATATTTTCACCTTTTTTGGCATTGTGCCTCAGTGTCCCCAGTACGGTGTAGCTAGGTCACAGTGAGCTATACCCCTCAAAACACCTCACATGAGCACATTTCTGTAAACCAGCCCCATGTAGCATTCCAATGTAATCTCATTTGCTCCTACCAGCTGATTCTGACAAGTAGACACCCTATCCTTCCATCCCATAGTGTTTCTAAAACTGGGGTATCTGTTCAAACCACAGGTTGTAATACTGTGCCAATCTGTGCCTGGAGATCTGTATTCTCCAGCAGGCAGGGAAACTTGAAAGAAACAAAGTGAGATGTACAGGCCTTCATTGGCATAAAACAAAAATACCAAAGTTTTACATGAGAGGACATGATGAAAGTGCTCACTTACACGACAATGATCACTTAACAAAAGGATAACTGAGGATCCCTTTGTACAGTGTTCTTCATAAAGGTATTTCAAAGGCTACCCTACCCCAGGAACACCATTGACATTTTTTAGGAATAGCTTTTATCTCAAAGCAAATTTAGAGGTGTACTAGAGGCTGGGGGATCTACAAGGGAAGACATTCCTACTGTTTACTCTCCTAGCCTTCTCTAGTGTGTGGTGCACCTTTCTATAGTACTAAAATCACACTGGGTACCAAATCCCAGCAGACATGGAACCTCCTCCACAGAGCCAGTGAGACAGGAATGCCCATGGAAGGTTTCCTAATGAACCCCTGGACCATGCAACACTCTCAGTGAGTCTTGTAACTACAACAGCAGACAAGGTGTCTCGGGGAGAAAATTTACATAAGCAAATGCTTCCTAGCAAATAAGACTCACTTGAGGAGGGTAATATGAAAGATGCGAGTTCAGGCCATTGCAGCCTTTCCATGTCACTGTTAAATGTGGAAGAAATTAATTGCTTATAACTTATAAATTGAGTCTTAAAGATTTTAACATTTTTTTAAAAAATTATTTTGTTATTCTTCAAGCAACTAGTCAACAAAAACCTTTCTCAGACCCCAGGTAAACAAGAGCAGAACATTTAAAAGGCCGGTTTTCCTCAGTAATTGAAATTGTCTTTCCTCCTGCCATGGCCTTCCCTGTTCTTCCTGTAAAAGTAGCAGGCTGTGTTTTTCCCCTATGGTATAAATGGGGAGAGGAATGTCTTTCCTTGTATGAAGATCATCTGTGTTCTACTGAGATCATTAGCAACAGTCATATTTAGGATCCAGAATGTATCTCAGCAGTATGGCCGTGGTTAGCATTTGCAGTGAGGTCCTGGGATCCAATCCAACAAGAAACAAAACACACAGCAATTATTTATGATGGCCAGGCTAACTTGCAATGAATTGCCATCATTCTCAGAGACAGGACCAAGTGCAGACAGGTAAAGTCAGCTAGAAATTAATTTTTTTCTTTTTAAAGTTAAAACCAAAATGAAGCACATACAAAAAGCCTGTATGTAAACATATTACTTTTCTAAATTGTATTTTTTGGATTTGGTTTTGTTTGTTTGTTTTGTTTTGTTTTTCAAGACAGAATTTCTCTGTATAGCCCTGGCTGTCCTGGAACTCACTCTGTAGACCAGGCTGGCCTCAAACTCAGAAATCCACCTGCCTCTGCCTCCAAAGTGCTGGGATTAAAGGTGTGCGCCACCACTGCCCGGCTAAATTGCATTTTACAATACAATTTAACATCAATATATTTTACTATTTTAACCAATAAACTTGCTTTATTGGATACTGTATATAATTGTATAGGCCTACAGGACAAAGTGATGCTATGATTTATTTGTATAATGTGGAATAACCAAATCAAGCTAACATTTTCCTCCCCTCAGTCATCCTTTTGGGATGAAGTTTTTCCCAAACAAGGCCTCCAGGACTCTGAGAAACAAGGAGAGGAGGCCAAGGGCATCTCTCTACCTTTCTATATCATTGAAAATTTCTGTAATAGAAAAGTTTGAAATGCTTCCCCACTCCCTCTTCCCTGGTACCACAGTACTCTCTCTTACTGGAAAGGGCCAGCTAACTTAGGATGAGTCCTCTTTGCAGGTGCAGGCAGTGGGGACAGAGTGAGAAGAGCACCTGATCGCTTACAGAACCAAATTTGCCCCAGCAAAAGGCTAAAGTGTTTGTAGGCGCGAGGAAAGGAAGCAAAGAGGAAAGAAAGATGCTTCCTCACACATCCACAGGCCCCGCACCTGTGGTCTAAAACTTCGAAAGGACAGTCAAAGGCATAAACAACTTCTCTGAACATTCCCCTCAGCTTCTCCCCTCTTCCAAACTGACACCAGACTATAGATACTTCCTTCGGACTCCTTTTTTCCCTCTTTGAAGCTACTACTCTGGAAGCACCCCGAACTGCAGACATCTTGACAGAGAAAAGTTATCAAGCTCTGAGATATGTTAAGAAGCTGTTACCCCCCACACACACACACACCGCAACACACACACACACACACACACACACCGCTCAAGCTGCAGGTCTGCGCAGTTCGCAGTCTGATGGTTACCACCTCGCAGCTCTGCAGAAGAGGGCCCCACAGACGCATGTCCCACTGCCTGATTCTAAATAGAAAAACAGCCCCTCTGTATTAGTCCGCCCCCTACATCCCTCAAACAGCTAAACTGAGACCACCGTTTGCTGCACCAAAAACCCTGGTGAGACTATGAAAGGCACAGGCAACCCAGTCCTTGCCCGCAGCGCAGAGGCGCCACCTCCACATCTAACACCGCAGGAGTGTGGTGCGCACCTTAAGTCTGAGGTACCGCGTGCCTGCGCTTCTGCTACCAGAAGACCCCTTCTTGCCCTTTAGTAAAGCCAAGCGATCCTTCCCCTACTTGCCCAAAGCACAGCTGAAGGTTCCTCCACCACACTGCTAGGGTCCAACAAAACAGGCAAATGCCCAAAAGCCTTTTCTTAAGAAAAGTGTCCAACTCCATGGATGGCCCACCCTTTCTCCAGTATTTACAGAAAGGACACTAATGAAGTGTAGAAATCACGCCCAGGGACAACAAAACTAGAATGTAAACCCCTATATCGCATCTGCTTGCTCCCATCTCGGCGCCAGGACTGGCGGCTCCGAGGCTGCAGATTGTCGCGCTGCCAGGGGCCGGACAGCTCATAAAACCCGGTCTCGTCCCGGCTGTAGGTGAAGGGTTCTAGAAGTCTTGTCCTCCGCCCAGGTAACCGATTGTGCTCCCAATCCACCCACCCACCCCAATCCAGATGCTCCGGAACTCTACATTTTCTTTCTCCTGGCCCTTCCCTTCCCTGTCCCATGTGGACCTCACTCGGTGCCACCTCCGCAGATGCTTTGCTCGCCAGCCCCTCTTGCACTCAGCTAGGTAGCTCCAGGGATTGGTCGGTATCACCTAGGTGTTCCTGTACCCCGGCCTGATCCCGGGCAGCCTGTCTCCGCCGAACTCAGGACACAGACTCACTAGCTCTACCCGACGTCGCACAGCAGCCCCTTCACTCTGCCTGGGTACCCAAGGTGGCGAAGCGCCAAGTTGCAACCTGGGCTGATAGTACGGGTTCCTGTCCTTAGTACATCTCCCCCGCCAGGCGCCATCTCCCCTCAATCTGGGCGACACTGTGTCTCCCTGGTCCGGCCACTGCGACCCTTCAGGACTTACCGCGGCCGGCACACCGCCACCGCCGCCTGGTCTGCGCGCTGCGAGGCGGAGCAGGACACCCGCCTGCACCAGGGCATCCTCCCGCGCCCGCCGCCCCCGCCCACTCCGGCGGCCCGGGGTCCTCCCGCGCAGCTCTGGTAACTCGGTACTTACCCTCCGGGACAAGGTGACCCGGCTTGTGCGCCCAGGCGGCCGCCCGCGCGTCTCGAGAGCCGGGGAGCGTGCGGGGCGCAGGGTGGTGCGGAGCCCGCCTCTGCTCCTGGGCTCGTGGCTCTCCGCCTCTGCCCTCCCCTGCGCGCCGCTTCCCCCGCCGCTCCCCTCCCTGGATCACTGCCAGCGCCCCGGGCTGCCCCGAGCACACGGTTCCCCAGAGCCGAACGCAGAGCTGCGGCGCCACCCTTCCAGAGCCCTGTCCTCTTGGCCCCTAGGAGCACAAAGGGCGCAGACTGAACGAGGGGTGACTCGGGATGTGTCGTTCCACTCTTTGGTCTCGCGGAGCCTGCCGACTTGTGTGCAGGAGGCGGCGGCCGCGGGCCCGGGGGGAAGGTGGCCGCGAGGAAGAAGAGGAGGAGGAAAGAGAGCAGCAGAGCGCGAAGGTGGCCGCCAACTTTGCTCCAGGCTAGCTGTGCCCTCGCCAGTGATAGTGGCTGGCGGGTGGCTGGGGGCTGGTGTCTGGAAACGTTGGGGCGACAGAGGTGGGGGAAGGGGGACTGCCACTGGGCACTAGGAGAACAAGAATTAGCCGCCGACTGTGGAAACGATGGCTTCCCTTGGTCCTAAAAGGCCTCCCCAGGCTCCAGGTCGACTTGAGGTTCAGAAGAGCTCACACTGTAGGTCCAGAGAAAGCCCCAAGTCCTTATCAGCAGAAGGAATAAACACAGAGACCCGCGTGAAATCGGTTCTCTGGGACACAGCCTGTAGCTCGTACCAACAACGCCGTAGATGCACTGCGGGTGGCCCCATGGCAGTTGCCTTTGGAAGGAAACTGGGGCGGCGACGCCTCAGGGCTGGGGGTGGGGTAGAATGGTGACTTGGAGTAGGTCGAGGAGAGCCCTAGTAGAGCCGCCTACGAAGAAAATCTACATTTCAAACGTTGGGGGAAATCAAGCTCGAGTGGGCGTGTTTTTCTTACAGATTTTATAGAGAAGAAACTAGAAAATTTGCCAAAGAGAGGATCAAAAGTTGTCTCTGTCTGAGTGACCCCCTTTCAAAACAAGGAAAGATTTACAGTGCTTCAGCGCTCCCAAACACAGACTTCTTCTCCCTAGGGAGTCGACACTGCGAATCCTAGTGGTTCCTTGGTTCTATAGCTTTCTTGTATAAGATTCCTGCCCCTTGCCTCAAAACCAAGTTTTTGCCCCAGAAACTGCTGTATCTAGCAAAGTAGAGTTTGCAGCGCCTGAGTTCAAGGAGGCTCAAGTCCTCCCTGAGAGCCCTCTGCAACACTTGGCTTCTGGGGACCGTTAGCAGTACACAGAGAAAAAATCAAATTAGAATGACTTAGGATGGAGGTTGAGCTGACTAATGGACCCAGGTGTCTTCCGAGCAGCTCCTTGCTTGGGTTCATCTGAAGGTCTTTACATCTACCTATCACACTCATTCCCAACTCCGCAGCAGCTAGGCACCTGGCTTTCTTCTGATGGTTGCTCTGAGCTTCAGGCAGATCTTTTATCTGGAACACCCTGAAAAGGACATTGTGAGTATTCCCCATTTAGGATCTCTTAAATTGAAGGAAAATGTTAGCCTTAACTCTGTAAAATAGCTTATGGTTTCTGGTTCCTTCCGGGAAAGAACATTCTCTGCTCTCCTGTGAACCGCAAGGCTGGACATCTATTGTTAGAGCCCTGTAGGATTCAGAATCAATGTTGCTGTTTGTCAATTGACGAAATGGAGACTTTAAATGCCCGGAGACCCTTGTGTCCCAGATTGCAGGGATCACCTGCAACTTTCTTTCATTCTCTCTGTCTAAGCCATGTTTTCTTGGTAGTCAGCCTCAGGTTCCCTTAGAAGTACATTTGGTTTTGCCAGAGCATCTGCTTGGTTTACAACTGCTAGAATTTTAAAGCGATTTTTTTCCCAGAAATTTCAGGCAAGTAACTTGTGGGATGTAGGATTAAGTCTCACCACAGGTCCCAACTGTCTCTGTGTTCCCTCCAAATAGAATGACAGCCTCCAAGGTTGAGTCCCTGAACCCTGTCTCCGTGTGTTAGATATTTCGAAAGTTTTCCATGGATGGTTTGTTTACTGGGCCTTTCGAGGGCATAGGAACACAGACATATATTCACAGATGGACAGTATTTTCTAGCCTTTGATTGTCTGGATGGATGGATAGATAGATAGATAGATAGATAGATAGATAGATAATAAATAGATGGGTAGATAGACTGTGTGTGTGTGCATGCATGCATGCCTGCATTTGAATTTCTGAGAAAATGCCTAAAACTATTTTTCTTAACCTGCCTTATCCACTTTACCATCTAATATTTTACTTTTTAATTATAGAGTGGATGTCCGCCTCTCAATTGAAGACTGAACCTTTGTTTCAACAGAAATTTACACTTCTTAGTTGGGAATTGTGTGTTAACAGGGATCTTGTCTGTTACTGGCAGATGACAGCACACCTCAATTGATCTAGCACATATGTGAGCCAGTTCTTTCTACATGTTAAGTCATAGTTGTTGTTCAGAACGTGATTGTAGCTATTTTGATATAATATAGCAGTGAAATAAAGGTTTTCAAGAAAGTCAGTGAAGAGTTGTCATGTATCAGGCTACACCAGTTCACCACAGAAATTGCTAATCTCCAGGAAATTGGCTAACCTTCTCAACAACGCTTATCTCTTAGAGGAGATTACAGAATTCTCTGAGATTTGAGAGGTGAGTCAGGCCAGTCCCTGTGTTGTGAGGAACTGTCACTCAGGTGCTGAACAAGCTGTCAATCCTTTGGATAGCAGAGATAGGGGACATGATAAGGAGAATACAGATTTAAGAGTTTTGTTGTTGGTTTCTTTTTAGATAAAAACCACTTCTAAGTGTGTATTCAACTAAAAAGCTCTAAAATTTAAGATTATAAAAAAGTATCAGGATGATTTGTGCCATGTGTTTAGGTGTCAACAGATGTCATTCAAAAAACATCTTTAGAAGAAATGTTTAACCTCCTCTAGTTGATCAAAATACCAAAGGAGATGGAATAAGATTGTATCCAATTATAAAGTTATGCCAATAACTACCATTTTGTTTGTTTTTTGCTTTTCTCCCTCCAAGATCTGTTATTAAGTTGTTTGTCTTGAGTTTAGGAGATTCGAGAATCAAAATGTTGTGCTGTCTGGTTAAAATCAAATCTTATTAACATGGAGGGAAGAAAGGTAGCCTTGCCAGTAACTGATAAGTCACTTTAATAAATCATGTTAATTAATAAATCATGTTAATAAACATAGTGGCCAACCTGTACAGGAGACATGAATTGCTACCAAACACAAAAGGAACAATTCTAATTCCTAAATTAGAGTGTCCATGTCAGAGACAAGGTGACATGGATCAGGAAACAAAATGAAATAGAAAGTCAGACGATTAGTTGGATGGGGCAGTCACCTAGCCAAACTCTCAGTGTCCCAGCTTAGGAAGCAGTTACAGATGAGCTAGGTCTTGGCTGTGCTCAGCTCCAGGACGTCCCAGGGTTTTCAGAATTCACTGCCAACAGAACTGCTATAGCAAGGGAACAAGCTCCTCTGCTAGGGTGCCTTTTCAGGCTCACATTACAGGCCCTCACTTACTGAAACAGAACTAGTCATGCAGCCCAGATCAGAAGTGGAACCAATGGCCTCCACCTTCAGGTGAAGCCACATTGACCTTGGAAATAGCATGTTTTGCAGTGGGTCACACCGAGGAAAGAGATGTGTTCTTTATATATATGGTTCTTTTCTTTCCTTTCCTTTTCTTTCCTTTTCTTTCTTTTCTTTCCTTTTTCTTTCTTTTCTTTCCTTCAGTTCTGGGAAATAAAGCTCAGGCCTCAAGCACTACAGTCATATATTCTCCTCTTTTCACATGTGAGAAAATGTTTTTGTATGGAACCCAGGTTGACTTGAAACTCTCTATATAGGACAGACTCTCTTTAAATTGTACTCTTCCTGCCTCTGCCTCCTAAATATTTGATTTTACAGGCCAATCTCAACATATTCGACATCCATATTAAATGGCATCTTTGTTTGTCTACTATAGCATTTTATTCTGTAACCCAGATTCTCCTTCCTCAGCTTCTCAAATACTGAGATCAGAGACCTCAATTCTTAATTGGCTCTTAATCAGAGCTCTGAGGGGCCCCAAAGATGACCTCAGAGAACTAAGAAGTTATAAGCTGGGGTACACTAGCTCACCTGTGCCATCTTCAACATCACAATGGTGGGTGTTAGTGAAGGGCTTCTGCAAAGGGTTCACTAAATGCATGCTAGCAAGGATGGAAACTCAGAGTTAGGAGATAAGCAAACCTGAATGGGAACTAAGTGTCTGCCGATTTCTGTCACCCTGTCCTGACTGGCAGAGCCAGGCTTCCTCACATCTAAATATGCATGATAGTTATGATATAAGCTGCTTGGTATTGAAGGGAGAAGTTCAGAGCACTTTTTCAGAGCAGAGCTGACTGGTTTTTGTTCTTAAAGACAACAGCATGGCAGGTTGCTGGGTGCTTTATTCAAGGAAACAAAGAGGAATGGTACCCGCTAGATCTTTGGCACAAAGCCTTGCTGATTCTTGATGTCATCAGAGTATAAGAAACCCAAAGCCTTGTGGTTTTCCTGGGCTCAGGGCTCAGGTTGTACGAACAAACATAGACTTCAAAGGCTCTCTCTTCCCTTGAGGTCTGACTGGAGCCCTAATCACAGACTTTGCTACCATTCAGCTTGATGTTCTTGTCCCACCCCCTCCTCGGATGGTTTCCTTCAGTTCAGCTCACAGCTTCGCATACCTTAATTGGATAAGCTTTGTCACCTCTCAGAAAAGCAGATGTGTGACAGTATTTAAGAGATGATGCCTAGTCTGATTTATTTTCCTTAGTTGCAGATCGTAGGTGGGTCGTTTATTTGGGAAATAATTCCAAGAATTGAAGAGCCATTGGGTAGACAAGGAGGGGGCAGTACACGGAAGAACACTTAAGGCAATAACCTGCACATTCAACATCCAATTCTCCACCTCTGAGAGTTTCCCTAAATAAAGAGAATGTTCCTTGGAATCACACTGCCAAGGGGTGAGGAGGATGTGTATTTGCTGAGATTTCTTCTCAGGGAGTGGAAGAGGTGTTAACACCTATGCTTTTTTGTTTCATGTGCATGTATGTACGGTATGCACGTGTGTATATGTATGTTTGCATGTATAGGAGCACACGTGTTGATATGTGTAGTTGACAATGGGTATCTTCATCAATTATTCCTTAACTTTTTCACTGAGGCAAGGTCTGGGACTATATGGCTAATTCTGGTTAACCAGTTTGTTCCAGAGAGTTCCTGAGTGTCCTTCTGAGTACCAGAATTACAAGTGTCCCACCACATACCTGAACTTTCTGTGTATTTTAGGGACCCAAATTTTGGTCCTTCTGCTTGCATAGCAAATGCTTTAAACTCTTAACTATCTCCCCAGGCCAACAGCTACTTTCATGAGCAGGGCCTCAAGGATGGTAAGCAGCTACTTTTTGTCATAAGAAATGTGAAACCAGAATGTGTTAGTGTGGAATGCCTACACTCCTATCCTATGCTAATCACATGCACTCTTGACCTGGGCTCGGTGTGTAGAATCCATACCTGACATGTGGGCCACATTGCCTCTTTATCCTTAGTATTCACTATCACAATGTGCATCCTGCCCCAGGCCTAAGGTATCCACGTGATCTTTTAGAGGTTTTTCTGAAATTCCACTAAGCCTCAATGATACTGAAAAACCCAGAAGGTTACATCAGATGGACAGAAGGGGAAAAAGTTTGACTTACTCTGACGAGTTGGGTAGATTTTCAACTTTGCCAACAAACAGTTTTTCATATGCCAATCAGTTAGAAACACTGTCAGAGAGAGCTGTATTCAAGACCTGAGCCATGATGAATCCCAGTGTGTAGTTCTGTCCACGGTCATCCAGTTTGCATGTCTCTGCTCTCTCCCAACCTTGTTCCTTCACTTCACTTTCCTACTCACTTGACCTGCAGGGAGGTCAGGCTTCCCATTCTCTTGATTGTTTCTGGCTACCATAGGTAACAACAGCATCCCCACAATGGAGACTCTGGCCCCCATGATATCTGTGTGGCTGGTTCCTGAGTCACCTAGTTCTACTCTGGTGGATCCTTGGATTTCGAGTTAATAATTTCCATGTTCCAGCTGATTACTCTATAAATCATACCAGTTATGATGACAAAAGATAGTATCCTTATCATCAATATTTTTAACATGTTTAGTTTACCTGAATGTTAGAAATTGTGACCATACCCAGTACTTTTAGATAGGAGGAAAAGTAAAAAGAAAAAGGAGAGAAGAAAAGAGAAAAAGGAAAAGGAAAGAAGAAAAGTGCTTACTTTTAAAAACCTTGCTGCCAGGATGGGCCGTGTTCCAATTTGATTTTGGTTGCTGTGATAAACACCATCACCAAAATCAAATTAGGGAAGAAAGGGTTTCTTGGCTTATAATTCTAGGTTACAGTCCATCACTGAGAGAAATCAGGGCAGAAGCTCAAGAATCTGGAGGCAGACACTGAAACAGAGACTATGGAAGAACATTACTCTCAGGCTTGCTGATTCTAGATTGCCTTGCGGCCACTGGCCAGTCTGATCTGAATAATCCCTCAATTGAAACCTTCCCCTACCTTTCCAAGTAGCTCTTGGTTGTGTCAAGTTGGCTATAAAAACTAAGCAGGACAGGCTGGGAGATCAAAATTTAAAGTGTAGGTTCAAAAGCATTAACTTCAAAAAAGTAGGTACAGACATCCACCCCAATCTATGCCCCAGTGTGGACAGACCCCTCTACCTTCTCACTAAACTGAGATGAGGTCATGTTCATGATTTCCTGTTGTCAGACAGGAGCCCACACACTGCCGCTGCAGCAGATCTGAAGTGAGCAGCTGAGAGCTAAGGTCTTTTGGAAAGACTACTGGTGCAGAACTAACCATTTTAACCTGCCATTATTTATTAGTGTGATTTTTCTGGCAATTTCTAAAAGGCCCGAGAACTCGTTTTAAACTCAAGAAAAATATATTTCTTGCTGCATTTGCTTTTTTTTTTCTTTCCTCCTGAAAAAAAGGAGAAAGTTCTATTGCAAAAAATAACCTGTGCTCTTGGAGGATGTGGAGATAGAGGGGAAACAGAAGGGTAAGCAGTTTTCTTTCTGTGATTCTGTTTGTCTTTTGCTTTCTAAGGGAAGACTGACTCCTAGACAAAAGAACTCAGACAGGTGCCTGCACAAAGCTGCATCCTCCCTACCCCCTACTGCTGCTCCCCACTTAGGAAAAGAATCCTAGGCTTTGAAGAGCCTGGCTGTGCACCACCAGGCCTTGCTTCTTTATGTGACTTGCCAGGTAGTCACATGGGGTCACCTCCTACAATAGGTACCAAGATTAGCCAAGTGGGATCTCTTCAGTTTGGAGTACAAGGTAAAAATGCTCTGGCTAGTAAGGCCCCTTTGTCCCAATGACCACTTACTTAAAGAAGTTGCCAGCTAAGGACCCCCTTGTCAGAGGAGCTGTATCTCCTCCTGCCAAATCCATAGGCGGAAGAACAAAACAGAATGACCCAGAAAGAATGGAAAACCTGGGGCTGGGAATAGGGCTCAGTGAGGAAGAGTGTTTTTAGTGAAAGCATTAGGAACTGAGTTCAAATCTTCAGCACCATATAAAAAGCCAGCATGGCTTCATGTGCATGTGATCCCAACATGGCAGAGGGTGGCAGATCCTGGGAGTCCAATGGCTATCTAGCCTTTCCAAAAACAGTGAGCTTTTTTAAAGTTCAGTGAGTCATGTAGTCTTTAAAAACAAAAAGGGAGTAATAGAAAATACCAGAAGTACACACACACACACACACAAAGGAAAAGCTTTGTTGTTCCCATAATAAAGCAACACTCTGAGGCTGTGTCAGTCTTCATACTTTCTCCTGGCGGGACATCAGGCATCTATTGTGGTCTCCTGCTGGGCAGCTAGGGAGTACAGATAGGTGAATACCTGCCCACAGGCAGAAACAGCAGTGGCTATAACCTGCCAATTGTTCTAAAGGAAAGATCCAAAGGTCCCTGTTGAACAGGAAGGAAGGAGTGATCAAGACGACTAGAATGATGACGGAAGCTCTGGCTTTCAGGGCCGTTCTTCCAGGCAATGTCTTATAGCCACAGATTCCTCTCCAACATGGCCTTGTTTCCATCTTATCACTATAGTTACATGTGACCCTCCCTGCATCCTGATTGCTCTATGGGCTGAGCCTTCTTCTGTTTCGAACCTCTGACAAGACTCAAAACAGATCAAGTAATCACTGAAGTAGTGGATTCACACTTTCTGGGATATTTGTGTTCTGAGCCAAGCTTCAGGACAAAAAGAAGTTAAGAAAAAAAAAAGCAAAAGTTTATACATTTGTACTAAGCTAAAATAATTATTGTTGAAGACCAAAAATTAGTTTACTATGTTTAGTTCAGCCTACACACAGCATTGAGATATCTACAATGATGTAAGTCAAGTCCGAAGCCTTTCTTTCTACCCCAACCTTTCACCTCAGGCCCTGTAAGTTTCATGTCATGCACACATATCCAGCTTCTAATCTTTGTAATATATCTTTTCTATGTTTTGTATGTATATCATGTGTTCATGTAAATGTGTAGATTCACATGTGTGCATGGTGGTGGAGACAGACAACCACACCAGTCTTCAGGTGCTGATCCTACCCTCTTTTTTCCCCTTCTTTCCTTTTATAGAAAAAGACTCGCACTGGCCAGTAACTTATCAAGTAGTCTAGCCTGGCTAGCCAGTGACCCCAAAGATCTGCATGCATTCTCCTTTATCCCCTGCTCAGTGCTGAGACTGGAAGCACCTGCTCTGGAACAGATTTCTTTAGGTGGGTTCTGGGGCCTGAACTCAGATCCTTCCTTGTGCTTGTGAGGTAAGTACTTCACCAGCTGAGCTATGTCCTCAGCCTGGCAGAGAAAAGTCCTTTTCTCTCTCTCTGTTTGTTACTCTCTCTGTGTGTCTCTCTCTGTTCTCTGTCTTGCTGTTTGTCTCTGTCTTTCTCCCTGTCTATCTCTCTATCTCTGCTTCTCTGACTCTCTCTCTCTCTCTCTCTCTCTCTCTCTCTCTCTCTCTCCATATATATATATATATATATATATATATTGTAGCCTTTCTACTTTTCATATTTTCTGTTTAGGCACATAAATTCTTTCCAATGTGGTATAGTTGCCTAGAACATTCACTATAGAAATTTGAACCAGCTGTACTATACAGCCTGAGGCATTACATACTATATCCTCTAGCTATGTGTAAAGGTACACTTTGGAATCTACAATGACAATTTCTCCTAGCAATACAAGTTTTTTTTTTTCAGTGTTTCTTGACATATGCTTGTGTTCCCCCTTGGTTACATCACTGTCTGGAAGCTCTTATATCATAAAGTATAGACACAGGTGCATGTGTTTGTGCACTAGAGTATAGAACTGCTCATGCATATTTAAGGATGAGCACTGGAAATCACACTTAGTGACCCAGGGCTGCATGTTCCATTCCAGTGTCCACCCTAAGCATAAAGGTATGAGAACTGAACATAGCATCCCATTAACATCTAGGGACATTTTTTTATGAAGTTCTCATTACCTAGAATGTGTGTGTGTTCTATCTTTCTTTATAAGTATATTATAAGACTTGCAATATCTATAATAGTAACATAATTTGTCATGCCAATAAGTCCAATAAACAAATAAATCAAAACTTGTTTTTAAAAATTGACATAATAGACAGAAAGTATTTAAAATCAATTTTTTTCTCATAGTTCAGGAAGCTAAAGTGTAAGATCAAAGTGAGACTCACTTGGTTCCTGGTGTTACTTCCTGGTCTACAGGCTGTGTTCTCACTGTGTTCTTGGTGAGTAAAAAGAGACCTATACACTCTCTTTCATTCTGTGTAAGGACACCCATCTAAACCAGGGATGCCCCACCCTCAGGATCTCAGCTAACCCTAAGTATCTCCACACTGAGAGGTCATGCCTCAACAAATGAACTGGGAGGAGGTACAAACATTCAGTCCACATAACAATTGTTGCATCAATGACATGGGAAAATGGTCTCCAGTATCAAATTGTCCCCCAATTGTCAAGACAGGTGTATGCTTGTAACATAAACAAGAACCTCCCTCTTGTTTTCCTGCCCTCTGCTCCTCTTCTTAGGGTGTTTCTTAATGACAGAGCCTAGAAAAGGGACTGGGAGCTGGGACCAGTGACAGTCTCACAGCCTCAAATCCATAGCACAGCATGGGGTGTCTAGTGGCTAATGTGAGCACTGCAGACAAATCAGCTGCACCCTTTGCCAGGATCCCTGTCAGGTTTCTTCCCTCGAATCAGCAGTTATTGCATTTGTGCTTGCCCAGTGTTTTCCAATGGACTTTTCCAGAATGTGAGCATCTGAGCGTCTAAAAAGGTCAGGACAAGTCAAGGAGTGAAGTTCCAAGCTGACCTTGTGGGCCATTTCACCAGTAGCTAAAGGAGCAATATTACAATGCTGTCCTGCTGGAGAAGAAAAGACCATTGACTTTTACCTTTATCCAACCCTGCCACTGTCTCCAGCCCCTGAGTTCTCACTGTCCTATAAATAGCTTATAAGCTAAAACTGAAATAGCAAAATAAGAACTATCTGACTGTTCTCATTTTAACAGCAGGCTCAGTGACACTTTCTTTGTGGCCTTGATGGGACATGGCAAAGCGGCTGCACTTGCTGTTCAGGAAAGCAGAAGCTAGCCTGACTTCTTGCTCCAGACTGCTGTACCCTCTGCTACAAAGGCGGTTGGCATCCCACATTATTGGGAAGAGCAAATGCTTGAATGTCTATAGAGCTGTGGAGAGCATCATGCCCAGTACAGGCCTCTGTTCTCATTGTATACTGCTGGTTTCACAGATACCTGTGATGAGAAGGGGAGCTTCTGAGCTCTCCTACCTACCAGCACCCTGAATGTGACCACTACCTGGGTCCTGCATCTCAGAGGCTTTTTGCTGATATCTTCTGTCCAAAGAAATGGAGATAGAGGTGCAGAAACATTGTCTTTTTTGTAGTTGAGTCTAGAAGACTCCTTCGTGGAGCTTTTCTTAATGTTAGGAGATGCACAGGCCACATTCAATAAAAGTAAGTATCTTTGGAATCACACCCCAGTGTTTCCCCTATCCTACTGACCTCTACCCTCCAGTTACTGATCTGCTCATTTCTAGCTTTCTTTGGCCCTGGACTTGACACCATTTTTTTTTCTTTAAGATTTGTTTGTGCCAACAACAACACCTTATAACTCCCCTCTGCAGGAACACAGTGGGGTAACAGTGTAGCACATGGAGCCCATTTGGTCTTATGGACACTTTGTAGAAAGTGTCATTGAGGTCCTGGACTATGGAATTTTTCTTCTGTCCACAGCCTGTGTATGGAACAGCCTATGCCAACCTCTCTGACCTAAAGGGGCTCCATCTATTGCCATTAACAAGAATGAACAGATGACAAGTCACAGGCCATTGACACCACACAGGTAGTTAGATAGCTGGGTGGAACAGGGATGATATGCACAAGATGTTGTACTCTGTTACTTTTCTGCTCATGGGAAGTGCCAGGGTGTTCGTACTATAGTATTAGACTGTGGGTACACCAATCAGGTTCACGGTGAGACAGCCATACCTCTTCTGTATATTCATTTGTTACCCTGTTCAGAGAAAGAGCCATTCATTTTTAAAGAAAGCAAAGAAGAAAAGGAGGAAGGGAGAAAAAGTGAGATCAGGGTTTGGGGTGGGGGTGGGGGTAGTGAAGTGACTGAAAGGTCTGGCGGGAGAAATGGAAGCTAAAACTATTAAGAATAAAAACACAATAAAGGCTGTTTTTGCTCCAGGTTTCTGAAGTGGAAAGTTGATCCATTTGTCAGCTTTTATATCTGCCAAATGGAGATACTCACTTTTAAATTTTTCCTAACACCCTAGGGCTTTGGGAGAATCAATGAGCTTGCACTTCTGCATGGTGCTTGTGTGATGGAAGGTGCTATGTCAATAGCTGGAAGATATAAATAGTAAGAACTGCATATTCAGGATGCCTGGGGTGTCCCTTGATGGTGATGTGTTGACTCAAAATAAATTCTGCTCCAGCAGATGAGTGTTTTGAATCATGCCGAGCGTCAGTGAAACTACCTTTCCACCAGGCACAGTTTGCACATTCAAAGAACAGGGCATAGGAGCACACATTTGTAATTCCAGTGCTGGGGGCCGGGTGGTTCTGATAGAGGCATGAAGGTGCTGAGTTCCAAGCCAACCTAATTCAAAAAGTAAAAGACAAATAAAGAAGCATTTTTTATTGATAGTTTGGCCTTACCCTATTCATAACTTAGAGTTTATGGAGTAAAAAAGGCTGTTCTGGGCAGGAAGAGATGGTTCAGTGGCTAAGAATACATACTGTTCTTGCAGACGACCTGAATTCACTCATGTCATGTGGCTCACTACTGCTTGTAATTTGGAGACCAGATACTCTTCTCTAGCCTCCATGAGCAGCTACACACATAGGCACACACATAGGCACACACACACACATATACATGCACACACATACACTTTTTTTTAGCATTCTACTACTTAATAACTCTACTCATGTACATATATGTGCTTATGAGTGTGAGAAAGAAAGTGTGTGTGTGTGTGTGTGTGTGTGTGAGAGAGAGAGAGAGAGAGAGAGAGAGAGAGAGAGAGAGCTAAATCAATAAAGAGACAACCTGAGAATGAGAGAACAAGAGCAAATGAACAAAAGTGAGCAAGAGGCAAGAGGTTGGAGTGGGGACAACATCTGGAAAAGTTGCTTAACCTTAACTTATAAATTGGGACAACAATAGTATATATTCATAATGTTTCAGTAGATGGGATGAATAGCATCTTGCATGCATGTGCTTGCTATGGAACCTAACGTTAGCATGCAAAATGCATGAACTTTCTCTCTGCACTGTATTCTGTCCTTTCCATTTTTTCTCACCAAAGCTATAGTCCCAAAAGGTGTGCCTAGTGGGATTCCATCTCATTCAGAACATAAGCTGACCCTCTCTTTTCTATCTGGGACTGGGGACAGGTGGAAAGCCTCACACAACACTCGATGCTGTCTTTGATACCCTGCAAAGGGAAGCTGTAAAGGTAAAAAACAATCCTGAGGCAAACAGAGGGAAAGATCTCTGTGGTGCACAGAGAAGTGAAAGTGAGCATCAGTTTGTGTCTTTGTCAAGGGTCAGCAGAGAAAGAAGACTTTAGTTTTGGGGGATGAGTTGGTGTCGATCTCTGGACTCCAAGGTGGGAACAAACATGAAATAATTTGCTCTTCCTTCTGGCTCGTGCAGTCAAGCAGTGCTTTATAATTAGAGGATTTTTCCAGGGAGAGAATGTCAGAAATTTATGGCATGAGAGCCTGCTTATTGGATGCCTGCATATAAGCAAAGAAAGGACAAAACACTTAGGGAAATTAGAAACCATTTAGAAAATAAATCCCCAGGGAATCTTTAGAATTTCAATGGACTGAAGACAACTGCTATTTTCCCTCTCTCTCTCTCTCTCTCTCTCTCTCTCTCTCTCTCTCTCTCTCTCTCTCTCTCTCTTGTCTCAAGGCAGGCCACACTTTTTGAGAGAGTGCTGAGTTGCTAGCTATTTATGATCAGGAGCCTGAGCAGCCCTAAATGTGAAGCTTCCCTAAAAAAGGTGAGATCAGAGGCTATAGGAAATATCCTTCCTTCAGATGAGGACACAGACTACAGGCTCAATTCATGACTCAAACAGAAAACAGAAAACCCAAGATGCTGCAGAGGACAGAATGATGATTAATACACTGCCACATAGGCAAGGAATTACAACCAGAAGTTGGGAAGCGATGGGGAGGTTGGTATTGTATATTTTCCTAGGAAGACACAGATGAGAATCTGTTTATCCAAGACAGGGCATCCACCAATGTCAGACCAAAGAAATGATTCCACCTGAGTCTAGCTTGGTGAACTTGTGACTTTTCTGAGTTTACATACAAGAGTGTGGGCAAGGAGTTACTTACAGAAGCATGGTTGACTTAAAAGCAACTGAATCCCAGAAAAGCCCACTGCAGCATGGGTAAGGACTCATGAGACCTGCATCCTATGAGCTACTTATACAACTTGCAGGCCCCTAGGCTGCCTCCAGAGTCTCCTCTCCTTGGCAGCTCTTGGACTTATATGACTTTGGAGAGGGAATGATGAATCCTGAAAGTTTCAAGAACCTCCTGAGACCTGTGAGTTTTGCTTACTTTCATAACTTTGAGGATCCTCCCTCCAGAGTGAATGTTTCAATTCCAAAGAAACAGGGAAGACTAGAGGGGATCTGGGTGCCACAGGATGGAGACCTTGTCATGTATAGTCATAACCCATAGAGCCAAAGAATGGTCTGACTCAGCCACTGGGTAGCCAAATATCACTAATCTTGTCAAAAGAGGAAGCTGATTCTCATTTTCACTACTTCATATCCCTGAAGTTATATCCATTGGCTTTACATAACAACTCTGTTATTAAGCATTTGGTCTAAAGTAAAAACAGTAAACCTTAAAACCACACATACCAGGCTGAGTGAGTATGCGCCTCGGCTGTAAAATGCTTCCTCAATATATACAAAGATCTAGGATTGATCCTCAGCAGTGTAGAAACACAATAGACCACACACTCATGAAGAGAACATTTCAGGATGTTCTCGCTTAATTTTGTGATCATGTGAAGAAAATTTTATATCAATCACCTTCCTAGAAAAAAAAAAAGTCCTCACTTATTTGATCATAAGTATAAGAATATAATGTGGAAGTATTCAGGTTCAGAGAAGTGGTTGGCTATTTGCTGAGGTTTAAGTTAGTGTTTGCTACCATTCTCCCCATGGACCTCTGAGGGAGGCTATGGGGGGGGGGTCATTGTGAGCATGATAGAATCTGCTGCTCACACATGCTCTTTCAGCTCAGCTCGACTGTTACTGTTCTCCAGCAAAGCACTGATGGAAACAAGATGCTCTATTTTATCCCAGTCGTATCTACATCTACAGAGTTAACAAAATCAGCGTTTTTAATGAATGTCTGCAATCAGTCTCCTAATCTTAATTTCTAATTGGATGCAGCACCATTGTGCTGCATTATTTAGAATAAATCATTGGATTTCCTAATTCATATTCGTAATGTGTCTCAGACTTCACAAAAATATTAGGTTGATTTATTAAACTGTGCTTAATAGACTGAGTTATAGTGTTAAACATACAATGATCTCATATTAAAATAAAAAGTAGTAGTGAATTCCAAGGACCAGAAAGGTTCTAAATTCTACTTCCTGGGTGGGGCTGCTGGTGAGGCCCCTACATAGCATCTGTTCCTTGTCTTTCCACTAGACCAGCTGGACCTCACCTACCTTTTCTGAATGTAGTTTTTGTCGTGTTTTATTTCGGGATAGTTTCTAGATAAATAATTGAGGCTAGCCTCAAGTGCCATCCTCCTGCCGGAGTCTTCAAAGTGCAGCAATTATCACACATTTTGCTTTGAATGCACCACTTTTTTTTTGATATATCAAACTCCTGAGCCTGTCTTTTCACTGACACCAAGAGATGAGATCGACATGCTTTGCCATCTCTGTGTCAAATGTAGTACCAAGCAAAATAACCAACTTATCCTGGATGAGTGCTCCAAGCAAATCTTTCTTGCCAGAAGTTAAGATTCAACAAAAGAATCTACCCATCAAGGTTCTCTCTAAAAACTTCCCTTTGCATTGACTCTAACCAGTGTCAATCAATTGGTCACTTTGTAGGAGCTACTTTACTGATATGATAACCAAGCTAATTCCATGGGTAGACTGCATACCTGTCCTTTTCTGGGTGATTATGATGAGCTCGGTGTTACCAGGATCCAGATCAAGACAGGAACCTGCATTAAAGCTGCCTTTCTCTCCTTTCTTCCTCTTTTCCCCCTTCCCCTCTATTTCTCTTTTACTAGATATTGAGTCCAGAGGCTCATACATATCAAGAAAATGCTTTACTGATGAATTTGGGATTGTCTGTTTGTTTGCTTGTTTATATAAAGATGTTTTCATTATTAAGAAAGGGTCTGCCTAAGTTTACTAGTCTGATTTTAAGCTTGTGTAGTTAAAGCAAGCACTAGTCTCAAAATCCTCTTGTCTCAGTCTCCTAACTAGCTAGGATTATTAACGCATGCCAGCAGACCCTACTTGAACTTACTTAAAGTGCACATTTAATTCAAATTAGAGCTTTTAATAAACACTAACATGGTGACCTCTCTCAGAACAATTAAATAAGGAATTCTGGGTATGGGACTTTGGCATTCATCTTTTTTGACACTCATAAGCAGTGCTGATCTGCTTCCAAGGTCAAGAGACTGGTAGAAAATGTTGGCATTTGTCACTTAGTTATGCAATCACTCCTTTTTAACAAATATTTATTGATTGTCTTGTATATTCCAGGCACTTCTGAATTCTAGAAGCGAGATACACGTAAGAATGACTTGGTTCCTGTACTCAAGTGCTTTCTAGGGAAGAAACAGAGCAACTGTTAGATTAAGACACACATTGGGCAAAGGATGAAGGTGAAGTGATATGAAGAACAAGTCTGGGTAATTGTCTCATGCTACAATGATGGTCAGAGGAGATCTAGGAGAAGTGACCTGATATCTAGTCCTGAACATCAAGAATCAACCATGCATCTTCCAGGTGGAGGAAAGGTATCTGCCCTGTGGCTGTTTCCTCTCAACTGTAGCACCCCACTAAAGGTAGGCATGTTAAGCCTTAGGGAAATTAATAAAGCTTACAACTCAGGAGGCCTCTAAAGCTTAAAAAGTTGACACGGTACCTCTCATTGATATATAAGCAGAAACAATTTATGCAGAGATAGGGACATACTGGAGAAGCTGTGTACAGGTCATATAGGGAGCTCCATGGATACAACTCTGCTGTCTGGGTGAGCTTTTAGTGCTGCAGATGGCCGTGACTCCCTCATACTCCTGTAAGTGACCTCAGTATACTCACTGGTTCTCTAAGGTTGCTTGATTGGAATAATTTCTTTGGTCTGTCACCAGTGACTTTTGGGATGAATAAATGTTTGTTTTCCTAGGAAAAAACATATAATAGAAGACAGGGAAGAGGTCCTGTAGCTATTAAAAGCTGGTTTTTTTAAAAATTATTCTTTAATCTTTTTTATGTTTAATCTTTTTTGGTCCAGAATTTATCCCCCTCCTGGTCCACCCTCTGACTGTTCCACATTCCATACCTCCCCCCACTCTGCCCCTGTCTCCAACAGGATGTCCCCACCCCACCCCCACCCCATCAGCCCATCCCACTCCCTGGGACCTCAAGTCTCTTGAGCATTAGGTGCATCTTCTGTGACTGAGTCCAGACCTGGCTGTCCTCTACTGTACATGTGTGGGAGAAATAGTTGGAGGATTTTGAAGCACAGAAAGCAGGTAAGTCAGTGCAGCCAGCTACACTGGGTGACTCATGTGCATCTGGAGAGTGTATGGATATCTGTGAAGAACTGCATGGCATACATCAAGGACTTGGGATATACTGTGAGCACTAAGAAGTGTTGGTGGAGTACTGGACATGTTCCAGACATGACCTGTCTCCATCAAGGCCACTGCAGGAAAAGGGCTAATGCTTCAGAGTACAACTTAGGGAAGAGGGGAAGCAGCTAGAACAGCCTTGTGGCTACCTAGAAGATCAAGAATGAGAGGATGGTGACCCAGAAAGCACCAGAAGAACTAGACATGTTTATCCATTAAGTACCAAGAAAGCATTCTGGAGGAAGGGTAAGATGTGGGAAGGGGTCCCTTAAAGGTCACAGGTGATATGAGGGGATTGTTCAGTACTCTCCTCACAACCCCATAGTGCCAGAGCAGTTCTGACAGAATTGCAACATTCACAGTAGACCTGGGCAGAAGGGGGTTGTGCCATTGATACCAGCTAGGGCCAGAGGATAAATGCAACCTCTATCCTGAAGGAAATGAGGCCACTTCCCAAGAGCAGGCAGAGGCTGCCCTACATAAAGGCAATTACTCTACCTGCTCTTCTCTGGAGAAGTGGGTTAGGGATTGGGCTCGTTTCAAGAGTCAGGAGGGAAGATGGATTGTAGGCAAAGCCAGAGGTAGATGAAGAAACCCCGTATCCTGACCTGGTAGGAGCCTTTGATACAGAACACAAAGGGTATATGAAAGCTGTGTGTGTGTTTAAGAATATATTCAAGTGTAGCATGCATGTTAAAGAGTGGAGTACAAGTGTGTTTGTGTGTGTATGTGTGTGTGATAGTATGCAAGTTTCTAGAGAGAATGAATAACTGTGTGTAAGTACAGTGAATATATATATATATATATATATATATATATGTCACTGTGTATGAGAGAGTGAGAGGTGTGTGTGCATGCCTGTATGTGTGTGAGACACTATGTATGAGAGGGTGAGAGGCATGTGCATTTCTGCATGTGTGTGAATGCATGTCTGGGTAAGTATGCATGTGCATGTATGGACATGTGTTTGTGTAGAGGTGGCTGTAGTAGCTGGCACATTGGTAGGAGGAGCTCATTATTGTCTTATATAGCTCAGTTCTTACTCTATCCAGGACATCTTTTCTTCTTTACTAACAACTCTCATGAGGCAAAGATATCATACTTACTTACATACTGTCATGAATTTGGGGCAGGAAAGAATGGAAGTGTGCTACTGACTTCCTCTATAAACGTGACAAGACACAAAATGTCCTTGAAAAGCTAGAAATTGGCCTCAAGTTGAGAAAAAACCTTAATATAAGGCAGATCTGAAAGTTATGTTGATAAGAAGTAGGTAACATGGTAACAGAGATGAGAGGTACTCTGTCTGGGAAACATGCATGTGTGTTACAGCAGGATGTAAGCATACATATAGTACCTGGGCTGTTTATCTATCATGAGGGTGAGATCTAGGCAGGGCATCTGATATTCATTTGGAACCTGTCAGCATGTATTCCAGTAGAACCAGAGGTGCTGTGACTGTAGGAAAGACCAAGCCACAGAACAGCTTAGAAGGCTCTGGGAGTGTCCTATATGAATGACAGCACAGTTAACGTAAGATGGCTTGTATAAAGACTGGTTGCATGCAACTCTTTTGCTTATTTAAACATTTATTTATTTTATCTGTGTTAACACCTACCTCTGGCACAATGTGCACAAAGCAGTTAGAAGATAACTTGAAGAAATTTGTTCTCTCTTTATACCATGTGGATGTCTGGGTATCAAACACAGGTTGTTGGTATTGGCAGCAAGTCCCTTTGCCTGAAGAGTCATCTTGTCAACTCCACAAATAACCTTTGTTACAGAAAAGTTTAAGCACGTTCTAGAAAAGTAGTCTATGCTTACTTTTGCCATAAGAGGCCTTGCGACAGCTCAGGGCGCTCAGAGATGTCATTTCCTAATACTGATTAT
This sequence comes from Grammomys surdaster, assembly GCF_004785775.1. Taxonomy (NCBI): domain Eukaryota; kingdom Metazoa; phylum Chordata; class Mammalia; order Rodentia; family Muridae; genus Grammomys; species Grammomys surdaster. The sequence goes on along the minus strand of NW_021604709.1, from coordinate 542,211 downwards.
CTGTACTTCCCATGGGAAGAATGTAGCCTCATGCCCCCTTTGCTCATATTTCTCTATATATAATTCTGATTTAAAACATCACAAATCACCACAAAAATAAACAAAAATTGTGTCTTAATTTATTTTCTGTTGCTAGAGCAAAGAACAGAAGACTGGAAAATTTATACAGACTTTTGGCTCTTGGTTCTAGAAAGACCAAGAAGTTAATCAGAGCTGGCATTTGGTTAAGGCCCTTCATGGTGTATCATCCCATGGTGATACATATCAATTAGTGGAGTTATAGGTTAGTGGTATAACATTTACATAGCATGCATGAGGCACTTTGGCCAAACCCCAATGCCAAGAAAGAAAACAAGAAGGAGGGAGGTAAAGGGATAAGAGAAACCCACCTTAAACACCTACCTGTTCCAGGCTTGCAAAAAACGAGTTATCTAGATACAGATGACTTCCAACCCCTCACAGTCTCCTGGAAAAAAAAGACAGGTAGGCAGACCAATTCCCAGCAGAATGAAACATGTGATTATGTTATTAAAGCAGCTCTGTATAACTGAGCAGTTGATTGGCCTTTGTCAGAGTATGCCAAATAGTTTTGTATTAATGTGCATAGAACAGGGAAGTCATAGAGTTAACTATGTAGGTAGACTTTTTTTTTTTTTCTAAATCTGGGTCTTTCATTCCCTGGGTAGCTCTCCTTGTTTTGTCATGTGACACCGTGTGCCACTTCAACACTCTGCCAACATGAAAGTCATCACAAAAGTTTGATCCTTGACTTTGGTGCAGAACTTTGAGTATGTCTCTTTTCCTTATAACTCATTCTGGGTTAGACCATTTTATTGGCATAAAGGTATAGACTAATACATATGGGAAGTGCTGGTAGGTGGACCAGATGGAAGACTGAGCTGGAATTAAAGTAAATGCAGAAAAGAGCAATGTAGAAGGGCTTCTGGGGCCAGACAGGGGATGTGGCATGGAGGAAAGGGAACAATTGAATGTTGGCTAGTGTCAGTTCATCTTGACCTGGAGGAATTCCTCCAAAACCTGATTTTCAACTGTCTAAGATGGGAATACCTGACCTATGAGTAGACCATTCATGCTTTAATGTGCATTTTTGTGAATACATGCAAACAGAACAAAACACAAGTGTAAAGAAAATCAAAATGCATTATAGAGCTGCAATCTGTAATAATCCACAGGGAAAAAGTGTATCAACATACAGCTATAGACATTCCTAGGGCTTAGTCATTTTAGGACCTCTTAGGTGAATTCTCTATGGGCATTTCCTTCTCATTAGAGTTGAAAACATAAACTTGGCAATCTGGTGTGACTCCAAGGGCAGTTTTCTGGCTTCCTTCTCCTTTTTGCAATCTTTGGCTTACTTGTGTCTTGTTTTTCCTGCACAGCGGAGTGTAGAGGTGATTAATAGCAGTAATTGTACAGAGCAAGCTAGAGAGACCTCTCTGAGCCCCATGCCTTTTCACAGCCTGAGGAGAAAACCCAGGAAATGATGGGAGACGAGAGATGATCAGATGATGACTGCTGATCTGAAACCAGGGCTCGGAGTAATGAAAAGTTTCTCTATTTCATGCTGTGGCTGGAGCTGGTGGCCTATGGCTCTTATTTCTTGGAGGTCAGGAAGACTCAGAATAACACTAAGTGCCTACTATGCAAAGGTACCCGTTACAGTTTACTTTGTGTTTGCTGTGATAAGGAGCATGAGCAAAAAGCAAGTTGACAAAGAAAGGGTTAATTTTGCTTAAGCTTCTGCATCATGGTCCATCATTGAGGGAGATTAGCACAGGCATCCATGGTACGAACCTCGAGGCAGGACATGTAATGGAACCATGTACAAGTGTTGCTTACAGGCTTATTTCATTTGGTTTACTCAGCCTGTTTTCTTATTCCACAGGTGGTACCACACACAGTTAATCTGTTTCTTCCATATCAATCATTTAATAAGAAAATGCACCAGAGACTTTCTTACGTGTTACTTTGATGTAGACAGGTTTTCAATTGACAGTCCATCCTCTTAGATGGTTTCAGCTTATGTCAAGTTGATAAAATAACCACAATAGTACCATCATACCAGGATATGAGTTTGGGGTATCAAGAGCATGCAGAGTAAGGGTTATGGAGCTCCTGTTCAAGTCTCTGAATATGATTTGTTCTTTTGAAGCAAGAATGAATGTTAGGGGTCAGGGATATGGTTCAGTTGGCAGTATGCCTGTCTATCAAACACAAATCCTGGGTTCTATCTCTAGCATTGTATAAAACTTGATATGATGATGCACACCTATAATACCAGCACTAGGAAGGTGAATACAGGAAGACTAGAGTTCAGTGCAATCCTTTGTTTACGTAGAAAGTTCAGTGTTGTCCTTCGATACATGAAATCTCATCTTGAACAAAGAAGAGAGCTGGAGGGTTTGGGGGGGGGGAGAATGTTCTATGATGATGTCTCTGACATCTGCCTTTCACATCATTGTTTCTCATCTGTTTCCCCAAACAGGTAGCTCAGTTCAGTGATAGTCATGTCTAGTGTGGGAGCACAGAAGGCTGGGTCAGTGTCATCTCTTCAGCACAGAGATGGGATTGCACCACTGTTAGCTTGCAGTGTGGCCAGGCATTGTGTTAGACAGCTGTGTTGCTGTTTTTGCTTATTTATCCAGAGTCACTGATATTTTGGGGAACAAAATGACACATATCCATTGCCATCAGCTTCTCTGTGATGCGAAAGTTTTAAGTGAAGATTATGGTACATGGTGTGGAGGACATGGCTGATGTGGGGAAAATTTAGAGGCCGCCACAGTGGTGGGGGCCCGGAGGGGCTTCCACGCTGCGGTGGGTCCCACATTCGGGAGGAACCCTATGGTTCCAGTGTCCTGGAAGCTTTGGCGCCCCAATGACACGAGGGAGTCCTTGGTTCCAAAAAGGTTTATTGTCATGGCGGATGGTGGATGGATTTAGGCGTACCCCCCAGAACTCAGGACAGTCCCGAGTTATATAGGGAGGGAGAAAGGAGGAGGATTGGGAGAGGATCTGGGGGAGGCATGCTTAATTTGCTCTGCACTCTGGCCTTCATTAGTATGTAAATCCCTAAGGCCTGAGGCCTATAGTCTGGCCTATGTGACTGAACAATGTAATTCTATGAAGACATGACTGCTTTTCAGGACCCTGGATTCTGGAGGGCACCGAACTCCTGCCGGTTCTCACACAGAGTCTCACGCAGAGTCTGGGGGTTCTAAGCACCTGCTCAACCATGACCCAGGATACCCTTACGCAGTCCTACAGGCTGACTCTGAGGAAGCCATTTTTTTCTATTGGTTGACTCCCATAACAGATAATGAATATCACAGAAAAGTCAGAGATGGTGGCCCTGAGGCTCTGCCATGCAAGTGAGTTATGCCTTTGTGTGCCTGTGTTATTTGATCATGTGTATGTGTGTAGTTTTGGTTGCTCATGTTTGTTTATAAATGTGGAAGCCAGGGCCCAGCATCAAGTGTTTTCTTCCATCCTCTTCACCTAACTTTTAAGATAAGGTCTCTTTCTAACCCTGGAACTTACTGATTTAGATAGTCTGATTACTCACCAAACTCCAGGGATTTACCCGTGGTTATGGACATATGCAAGGTTTTTATTGGAATGCCATAGATCCAAAGTCAGGTCTTCATGTAATGGCAAATATTTTTCTTAATTAAGCTATCTTGTCAGAATCCTGCCTTTTTATAGGTGGGGACAGTGGCAGTGGATACTACTGCAACTATGGCATGCCATCAGGATCTTGCTCAGGGACCTGGAGCTAGAGCTAGACCTAGAGCTGGAGATGGAGCTGGAGCTGGAGATGAGGATAGAGATGGATATGGGATCTTGGTAAGCCCAGATTCCATGCTCTTGACTTGGAGAAGCTCTTAAATTAATAATGTCTAGGACTGTAGGTCATGTACCAATGTTAGTGAAAGGGCCATCAGTTGCTGTGCTGTCATGTTGTCACTGTAAAAGCATTCCTGGTCCCTCAGTGACTGTCTGAAACTCCCCATGTTATGATCATTTTCCAAGCTTAGAAGAGAATTCAAATTTATTTCCTTACTGGTCAATACCCACTGGACATCTAGAACACAGAAGGAAGAACAGGTCTTTTCTGGGTGTGTCTGTCAACTGTAGTTCACCTCTACTTCCCATTTGTGGGCAAGTAGCTTTAGTTAAGTTTTCTTCCTGGGAGGGGTTGGGAGACAGCGGGCTTCACCAGCAACCAGAACAAAACATGAATTAGTATTTCAATAACATCCCACTTACAAGCTGTTTGTGAAGTCTTATTAGTTATGACCTTAGTCACCCAGCCCAGGAATGCCAACCTCTGGCCCTGTTAGAGAGCAGAGTTGGTAGGAATCAGCTGTGAAAGCATCCCAGTTTTGAATGATGGCTACTAATATCCTAGCTGCTCAACAAGGACTTTGGCTGAAGTGCAGAGAGAAGTAGAAGCCTGAACTCAAGCACACAAGGTCATCTACAGCCCTCCTGAGTCCCTGTGAATTCAGGAGACATCTACAGCCCTCCACATTCACTACAAATTCATGTATGTTCTAGTGCTCTATGCATGTGCTACCTGTCATTGTTATGGCCTCTCAGTTATCTGAGTACCTGCTGGCTCTGTGGGGCCCAGCCAAAGTCTGCTTACTGGGAATTGCAAGATCTGTTGATGACTCTCAGATTCCGCTTCAATTAATGCATAAATTGTCTCTATAGAAATGAAGCACACTGCCATCTCTACAATAACTGCTACTTATTTATGAGATTATAAAGAACCAGCTGTTAACATTTTTTTTTCTGAGTAAATCAGTGATTCTCATCTTTCTATTGCTGGACCCCGCATTATACCAAGCAGTATTCTTGATACTGGAAATCTTTAATCCAAGAAAAATCATGGGCTAGGAATGTCCTCCTACGATGATCAAGGGTCTCCCAGATGAACCTCCATGCTGGTGTTACCATTTATACTCACCTGTGACAAGTTCTCCAGGTAGGCAGACTAGCTCTAGTCAGTTCATATAATGTCTTCACAAGAAACCACCCATTAGTGCTACTAGAATCATCCAAAGGGAAACTTGGTGGAAGGTATATGCCCCTCCCTCTATCCCAAAGTTTGTAGAGCACAGTCATGAGAATTAAGAATTAAGAGTCCCAAGAATTTGAATGTAGGGGATCCACTCATTTTGAGGAAGCCAACATGAGGCTGTGGGCATTTGCAAATCCTGTCTCCTGAGAAGACAGGACCTAGCAATTAAAATCTTTCTGATATGGTGTGACTGTTTTCAATACCTTTACTAAACTATGTGGGTTGGATTTTGTGTGCTATGGAAGCAGAATTTTGAGATGGACCTAACCACCCCCCTTCTTCTTCTTCTTCTGCTAAACTACTATAAGTCACTGAAGGAAATGGACAGAGGTCATGCAGGTGAGCATTCTGCAGAGGTAGTGGAAGGCTTGCAGCATTGATCTGAGATGGAAAACTTGTCCACCAGGCCCAAGCCAACCAGATGGACGTTCGAATCTTACTTCAAACCACACCTAGTAAAGTCTGGGATGTATAAATTAAAGTTATTCAACAGAAGGCAGATCTTCTATCAGTGGAAGGCCATGTGGTGAGAGTCTTGATGTGGTTTATAAGAAGCCAAAAGAGAACTATGAACCAACTCAGGCCTCAGTCCTAGAGCAGTAAGAATAAAGATCCTGGAGACAGAGCAGGCCTGGATGCACACTCTTTCCCTGCTGACAGTCTCACCTTTCTGGTGCCTCAATCAGAGGACCTATCATCATGGTGACCAATTGTCATTCAAAGACATGGATAGAAGTAAATGAGTAGCTTTCTCATGCTCATCTTGGAACTTGTTCATGTCATAGGAAACTGATGCAGGTGACAGCACATGGTTCTGACCCACAAACAATGAACATCTACTTTAGCTGATAGAGCTGGAATCCTGCAGAAGGAAGTCCTTAGTTCTAAGACTGTGAAAATTACTATAATATACAGGAAAACAATGCCCCCAGAGAGGAAATCTAGTGCTTATAAGCCATAATCAAAGGGTTACTAATCTATCAAGGTCACAGGCAAGCTTCTGAGAAAATTATTTCAGTATTCAGCTGCCTACTTCCACTCTGATGTTGCTGAGAGAGTTGTTCATCTTACACCTGTAGCCTTCAGTTTATGGAGAAAGAAACAGATGGAACTTTCTAGGAAGTTCTGCCATATCCAGGTCTAACTCTAGGAAAATATTTTAGGTAGGGTTCTTTAAGTGAAAAAGGAAGTTTGCTTGCTCTGTAGCCATTCTAATGGCTCATACACAAGTTTATGCTCAGTCAAAAGTATCCCAGCCAATGCTGACATTTGTTTACATCACCCTCTGATCAAGGCTTACTTCCAAAAGCACCCTTCATGTACATGGCTCCATTTACTCAAATTTCCCTAGAGGAAGGTCCTGTGAACTGTTTCTTTTGTAGTTAATGGTCTGAAGCTCAAAGAGATCAAATCACTAGTTGTGGAGAAGTTGTTTTGGTGGAAAAAATAAACTCAAGTCTTTGAATTCTGGCACAATTGCCTAATACTCTCTTTTCTTTACCAAACAACCTCTGTTGTATGGAGTTTCTTCTCCCCAAGTTGAGACAACTATAGTTGGGAGATTTACTTCTGTTCTATGCTTCTTACTGCCCCATTAGTCAAGACAGGACAGGCAATTTCTTCATTAGCATGTATTGAACACACAGCATATGGACAGAGAGAAAGCCCATATTGCAGCAGTACACCCAGTCAGTTGGGTTCCTTGGATCATAACAGATGGTAGACGCCCTGCCTTCCCACTCAGAACTAGACACCGCCCAGACATTTCTGGGCATGCTGAGTACATAGACTATCTACTGAGGCTCTCTGCAGTCCACATCTGGTTATAGCCTCTCAGAAGAGCTGTTTGCTTGGTGTATAAAGTCATCTCTGGGATTTGCTGAAGATGGGCACAAAAGAGAAAAGATTAAGAAGACACTGCTCTAATTGACAGATACAACTCTTTGACATGGAATGTGTGAGTGGGTGGCAGACAACAGTTAGTTCACCGATGATATGGTGCATTAGATGCCAAAATAACAGAAAAAAGAACTATTTTAAAGCTGAATTATTTTTCCATACCCTCTTCTCATGTTGATGGAAACACTCATGACTGGGCAGCTTAAAGGCTTTGCCACCTACATGGGGCTATTTAACTTAGTCTTCAGCTTCAATAATGCATAGTGTTTAACATATCGCCACATTTTTATAGAAAGCAAGTTTAAATGTTCACAAGTTACAACCTATGAATTTGGTGGGTGTGTGCATGTCATGTGAGTCCTTGTTGGCACTTTGCTAAGTGTCGGGGAAAAGATGGTTCTTCCTTTAGGCAAGAAGCCAGGGTGCTCTAGCTAAGAATGCTGCACAGTCCTGAGAGTCCAGCTAAGCCTGTTCAGAACTCCCAGTAAAAACCATCTCTGGTACCCTCCATAGTATAGGTGACATCAAAGCCTACACTGAGCACTTATTTAAAGTGGAGATAGCATGAAGAGAAAAAGAATCCTTTAAATAGTTCTTCAGGGATGAGCACCATGCTGGCCAGATGGCTTAGTCATGATTGCAGCCTGGAGTCTTTTCTAATGGGGGAGCAGGGCTCTGCGTCTTCCTTCTTGGGCTGTTCTTTCCATTCTTCAGCAAACTCACTGAACAGATGACTTGTTTCCACTAAAGAATGTTTGCATCCTGCATGCTTTGTTTATGATCTTTTGGTCAATAGCTAGGTTCCTGTGCCTCAGCTCTAAATTTACACAACATGCATGCTGCTGTGAGAATGCTCAGAGTGGCCACAGTGACTGAAATCATATGACAATGCATGGCACACAGTTTATTGATTCCATGATTTAGCAGATGACAAAACAATCATTGATCTGTTTCCAGATTTACGGCCATATTATCATCTTCCTTTTGATTAAATGAATAGAGAAACAAAAATCACATTAATTGACCTAAATTGCAAGTGACATTGCATTCAAAGGCTCAGTGGAGAAGCAGACACTGTAACGTTCTGCAGATGGGTCAGTCAGGGGCTTACACCTATTATAAAAGGGTGGTTTGCCTCTAGGCTAAGTAATGATACAGCAGGGAGCACTTCCCAGCTAATCAACATATGTGTACACCCTCAGCATGAGAGTCAGCTGCTCAAGATACTGGAGGATACCTGTACTCCTCCCGTTCCAGCTGGTTCATGGGCAGGTCTGCCCTACCACTTGAGTCTTTAGAAGCATCTCTAATGAGCAGTACTAGCTCCCTGCCCAGGGGCTGGAGGGAGCATTTCTGAGTAGCAGCAGTGATATCAGTTGGTGCTTTATAGAGCCAGCTACACCACTTTCTCCCCAGCTCCCAGGTTGCACACCATGTGATGCTCCTCCCTTTAAACCTGCAATGAAGCTGTGGAACCCCTAAGGCAGAATTAATAAACATAAGGATGCATCTTTGGGACATTCACATTTAGATTTTAGAATAAGCCCTGCCACAAGGAACCCAAGCACTTTTACAGAGAGACTGCATTCAAGTTCACCTCAATTACCAGATAGACAGCAAAGGAGCCAGCCAACAGGTGGATTCATTTCCCCAAATTTAGCAATTCCATCTGGTGCAGTATGAAAATGGATAGACTGACCAGACCTCAACACATTGTAGGTGAACGAACAACTGCCTAAGGCTCACAGTCACCTCTATCTCTGAGCCCCTATGTAGCCCAAGTGGCATCAGGGCCTTCACAGAGTTGCTGCCAGGGATAGGGATAGTGTAGGAAGTTCATTAAGACACAAGGTTTTGAGGATGTATGTTCTTTAGGACTGGAGACTGGACATATGTCCTTGAAATTTTAACATCACAGACATCAAATATGCCATAAGTTTGGAGATTAGTACTAGGGACTGTGAGAAAATAGGCCGCAGTGGTGGTGGAGGAGTCCCAGAGACTTTCTACACTGATGGGTCCCACATCCAGGAGAAAGGTCTGGAGTTCCAGAGGCTGGAGGCTTCTGCGGCAGCAGACCCCAATGACAGGAGAAAGTCCTTGGTTCCAAAAGGCTTTATTGTCATGGCAGACGGTGGATGAATTTGGATGTACCCCCCCCCCAACTCAGGGCAGTCCTGAGTTAAATAGGGGAGAGAGAAAGGGGGAGGGTCTGGGGAGGCATGCTTAATTTGCTCCACCCTCCAGCCTTCATTAGTATGTAAATCCTTAGGGCCTGAGGCCTCTAGTCACACCGTCTACCTGTGCACTTTGCGAGGGGCTGTAATGGCCTACGTGACTGAACAATGTAGGTCTATGGAGACAAGACCGTGTGTCAGGACTCTGGGTTCTGGGGACATGGTCCATGGCCGAATGCCTACTGTTTCTCACTTAGAGTCTCGGGGTTCCAGGCCCATGTCCAACCATGAACCAAGATACCCTTATGCAGTCTCACAAGGGACTGGTTGATGAATGATTCATGTGTAAGCTCTCTTACAACTGCTCCTCATCTCAGCAAAGCTGAACAGAAGTCATAGTATGTTATCAACTCCTTGTCCTATACATATATATGTGGTTCACCTATGACAAAAGAATCATCTGTGCAAGGTATGTTTATCTACAGGGACTAGAATAGTCATTAGTAATTACTAAATGCATTGCATTCTTACATGGTATGGATTTTGAAATTTGCCAAGAAGCCCACGTACCCCCCCCTGCAAGGTTCTTAATCTAGAGTGTTATTTGAAGGTTCTAGAAACTCTAAAATGTGGTGGTCTCATAGAATGTCTTAGGTTACTAAGTGTATACTCTTGTGGGGGATTGTGGGATATCAGCATCTTCCTATTTCTATCTTTCACTTCTAGTCTTGAGGTTACCAGATATCCATCACTACTTCCCTGAGAGTGTACTGTGTCAACATAGTACTAGCCCAGTGGCATTAATTGGTCATGAACTGAAGCCTACAAAACTGTAAACACAAGCAAACATATTCTCATTATAAGCTAATCATGCTAATAGAAAGCTGACTAATACATTATCCAAGTAACTATAACAAGTTAAAAGACATTGTGGAGCTTCTTTTGTGTGTGTAGTATTGGGGAACAAACCTAGCCCCTTATATATGCTACTAGGCAAGTACTGTAATGCTGAGTTACAGACCTTTCTCTCTGTCTCTGTCTCTGTCTCTGTCTCTCTGCCTGTCTCTCTCTGTCTCTCTTTCTGTCTCTGTCTCTCTCCTCCACCCCTCCTTTGTGTGTGTTTGTGTGTGTATGTATCTGTGTGTGTGTCTTCGTGACTACATGTATCCTGTTGGCCACAAGCTCACAGTCCCCCTCCCTTGGCCTAGCTGGAATTATAATAGTACATGACTACCATATCTGGCTTATGACTCTGCTTTTAAAGATTTGTTTCCCAAGTTATGGAAAGAGTGTGAACATTGGAAGTAATCATAGGAGAGGTAAAATCTAAACTAAAGTTTGAAGATGGTGGCAAGCCCACTGTGCCCTTTTTCTTCTCAGTAAGATTCAAAGGCATGTGTATGAAGAGTTAAGCACACTCATAACTATTGTTTTTTTGAACTCTATGTGGTTTCAGTAAACATTGACTATCTCAGATTGCTTGATGGCAGCAGAGAAGAAAGGGCCATTTTTTTTTTTCAGTAAATCTGTTGTGATGTCATTTCTGGAAAAAGGTTGAGACTTATTGCTTTCTGACAGAAGGGGTTTCTTTCAGGTTGTGGGGTAAATCAAATCAAACCTCTTTGGTTTTCATCATGATTTTATGGCAAATGTGTCATGGTTCTAGAATTTTATTCAGTAATTAGTTCCATAGCAATTTCCTCTTTATATTTACTTTTGAATCAGGAAATACGGTTAGTGGTTCTATTCTACTAGCATCTCATTTACCCTGGGATATAACAGTGGCTACATTCTGTTGCCTATGACACTTTCTTAGAATATTATCAACTGTTCAAAATAAAGAATTGTTTTTAATTTTAAAAATAACATGGAAAAAGAGACCCTAGGCATCTTGTATGATTCCTGTGCAAGGAGAGTCTGGCCCATCTTGTTTCAGACTACTGAGAGCCTCAGCTGATGGAGCAGAGGAGCTGTGTTAATATTATGAGGACTGATGTCTCCTAAATGACCAAAACCTTTGGCCTCAATTATAAATAAAGATGTGACACAGGAATTGACCACTTAGGGTCAGCAAGCCAAATTTCCTTATGACTTAACTTTATCTCTGTCATAAGAGACACTTCAATGCATTGAAAGTCCCTTTAACATTGAATGTTACATACCATAGAGCTAAAAACTTGGCTACTTGTATCCATTTTTTTTCTCTACAAGTTCAACCAAGTGAAGATTGAAAATATCAGGATAAAAAGGATCTCTACTGAGCATACTACCATTACTCCTTAAACAACTCAATATATCAACTATTTACATGGCAACATATATATATATATGTATATGTATATGTATATGTATATATATATGTATATATTATATTTACTATGAGTAAATACACTTTAAAATTTGCTATGTCAAAAATCAATGGCCTCAAATACAAATAGAGATGAGCCGTGACTTAGACTAGATTAGACATGAATTAAAGATGTGGGAAGATGTGTGAGGGATCTGTATACTATACCATTTCAAATAAGGGACTTGACTCTTGGGTACTGGGAAGATATATGTATATGTGTATGTGCATGTATATGATGTATATGCATATGTATACATATACATATATATATATATACATATATATATATATATTAGTATTGCAAATCTTTATCAGAATATGATTCTTATGGAGCTCTTTATGGAGAGTAGGTGGTAGAGATAGAAAGACTTTTGGCTGAAATTAGTAAAGGTCTATCAAAACATAACCTATAGTTCAAAGGGAAGGAGAAGTATGTGTTGTGTTATAATCATTCGAATGTCATGAATTAAAGGAATAAGAGGATGTTGGATAAGGAAGAAGCAAGTCATCCCTATTTCATTGATGAGGAGCTGGGAGTAGAAAATCTTGGTTCTGACCTCAGTTTTTGGTGAAGAGCTCTCATTTTAGGAAAATACATGCAGAATGTACAAAGCAACACAAATAGTCTGTCTGATTTCCACCCAATAAGACCAACTAGCTACATCCTTGTGACTTACCATAGCTACAAGAACCTATCTTTGAAATTCTCCATGAACTAAAATTTTAAGGTTTGATTTGCCCATCCTATTACATAATATCAAAGGATACAGCTGACAAAATGATAGAGAACATGAAGATTCATACCAACCCACATCCTCCTAGTGACCATTGAAAACCAGTGTCCACAATTCCAGGAAAATACGTCTCTTGGCCAGTGTTTGGATTCCTGCACAAAACATCATGACTAAGAAGCAAGATGGGGAGGGAAAAGTTTATTCAGCTTACACTTCCACATGGGTTTTCATCACCAAAGGAAGTCAGGACTGGAACTCACACAGGGTAGGAACCTGGAGATAGGAGCTGATGCAGAAGCCATGGAGGGATGTTGCTTACTAGGTTGCTTCCCCTGGCATGCTCAGCTTGCATTCTTATAGAGCCTAGGACTACCAGCCCAGGGATGGCCCCACCCACAATGGGCTGGGCCCTCCTCCTTGACCACTAATTGAGAAAATGTCTTATAGCTGGACCTCATGGAGGCGTTTCCTCAATGGAGCCTCCTTTCTCTGTGATAACTGCATCTTGTGTCAAGGAGACACAGAAAACCAGCCAGTACAATATGGCAGGGGAAAACAGCAAAGAACTGCTCAAAGAGAAGAGACTGAGACGCTTGGAAAATGTCTTGACATAGGCTATTCGCAACTGACATTCCACACTGACCATTCTCTGTAGAGTCCAAACACAAAGAAAAAACACACATACTCATTTCCCAGCATTCTTGGCACATAAGAAGGTTTCTATGATTTGGGTTGGCCAATGACAGGTAACTTGGAAGCTTGCAGAATTTCTGGGTGGTGGTAAACCTCTCCTTATTCGATGAGAAAAAAAAGGAGTAGGAACACTGTCTTCTTGTCATTCTCCTCACCTCACCTCATCTCACCTTACTTCATGCTTCTGGTAGTGGGTGTGTAAGAGTATCATGAAGCAATGATGTATTTGGATGAAAATCCCAGACCCATAGGATGGCCTAAGTGAAGGATATAAACAGAGTCCTTGAAGACACTGTGTAACTTACCTCTTCCTAGAGGTAAACCAGGTTGGTCTGAATCATGGTTATTTGTGAGTTCTACCACCTGAAGTCAATATATCTCACTGGCTAAGATCTTTTTAACGTAAGCTTCCCTTTTAGGAATGTGCTGAAAGCATCTGGGCCTTTCTAATAAAAGATGTGTAAAATATAAAAAAAAATGTAAATTCAGCTTCTTAACATTTGTGCAGAAGCTCTTTTCCATTGAAAAACACTTAGATGAAGTTGCAAGTATAATTAGCAGTGGTGGTGTAAAGAAAGCCCTTATTCATAAATGCATATGAGCAATTAGTAGCAATACTTCCTTCCTTATGTGTCTAATAGTTTTGTGATACAGGAGAGCAGGTGGTAGAGACGGAAACTGCTGTAAAGTCCAGGGAGTTTCCTTTAAGAGTCCAGAAAGGAAATATTTGAGGCTCTGGTGCAAATTTGCCACCATTCAATATAAAAACTGCCACAGACACATGAATTGGGTTGAGAATCATGACATTTAGATACAAAAGTCAGTGAGGGCTAGTGTGCTGACTCCAGAGAAAGGTTCTAGGAAAGAGAAGGCACAGATGTTCATCAAGTATTAGGTGTCAGAAGTCTTACACATATATTCACCTTATTCTCTTAACAAGTCCATAAATCAGATAGCCTAGTTTTGGAGAAAAATAGGTCACCTAGCATTTTGTACCTGGAAGAACACAAAGCTGTGCTTTTTAAGCACCATGCTGTATTTCTGCTCATTTTTGACAATTCATGCTCCTTTACTATTAGAAATGAGATAATCTAACCAATAAACCATCTAGAGCCGACACTGGAAAGCTACTATTCTCTATAATTTATTTTGAGGTGAACTTTATTATTTATGCTTGTCCCACATACCTACTAAACAAGTGTCCCTTGAGTTCTTAGACTTCCAAGAAAGGGATGCACCTCAGGAGCTAAAAGAAATGGACCTGGGATTTTCTCAGAGCATCTGCAACCTTGCATTAGAGTGTGGTTTTTGTGGTAGAGTTTTTCTCTGACAGTCTCTAATATCTGTCTCCTGTGAGCTAGGTGGGTAGAAGAGGAATGCTTGTATTTACCTTTTAATAGCCACCAACTTTGCATTTCTTCTTCTCATAAATCCCTTCAAAACCTTATAAGGAAGAAAAAGGAAAGGGTGTGCATTAAGTATTACTACCACTGTATGGAAGAATTCACAGTGACAGAGTCCAGGGGTGGGAGACCTTGGTGGAAGTGAAAAGATTCCTTGAAGGTGTCCTTCCTCATCCAAAAATATGAGTGGACTTTCGTGGCTTTCCAGAAATAGCAGATATGTAGGAAGCCCTGATTTCTTATTCATGGAGCCTGATGTCTTCAGCCTAGCTCAACTGCTCTGATGTATGTGTGTATAAGTGTATGTGGCTATTTAGGCTTATCTTGTCTAATAATAAGAAATGAAAAAATTAGTCAATCACGATATAAATTATATACAGAAAAGGTTTGCTATACCATATTTAATTTTTATATTTATTTCATATATTTATATACCATACATTGAATATAAATGTCATATTCAATCAATGACCTTTACGTGAACTAGATGTGAAGTTAGTACACTGGTGTAATTCCAGCTATTCAGGAAAGAGAGGTAAGAGGATTCAGTTCAAGAGCAGCCTAGGCTGAACAATAGGACTTGGTCTTAAATTTTCAAAGGGGGGAGGGGCTGTTGAGCAGTAACTCAGGAGTAGAGTGCTTGGTAGAGTGTGCACCAGTGTCAGGGTTCTGTCTGCAATGCTGGGGAAAACAAAAGAAGCATGGCTGCTGTCAGTCTCTGAAGGGTTTGCAAATCAAAGAGTGAAGTACTGGTCTGCCTAGCTGCATCCTCCAGGCTCCATTTTGTTCCTGTTTTGAGAGCTACTTTGTTCTCGTGTTATGTCTAATCTTTCTTATCCTGTTAATATTACAATTTTTTGTTGTTGATTTTAGTTCTAGATTTATATGGTAAAGCTATGATTACATTGCCAATTACATATATAAGAAACAGACCCCCTCACTCTGCCTTTGTTCCTAATATATTTTTTTGTACATCAAGGAATTTTTATTGTTTGAATAGAAATTCCTCTCTCTGTTTTTTTGCTGCTTCTGGATTTTATGTGTTGCTTGTAGGGCTTTCCTCACTTCAAATACAATTATCTTACTAAAGCTTCTTTTATCTTTCTGTTCCACTGTGTAAATGGTGCATGCAGGTACATGTGTGTTACCAAACAAGAGAAGTAGAGGGGTTAAATTCAAGGCTGAATCAGATTTGGGGAAAACAGCATTGTAATTGTGGCAGCAGCAAAGCACAACATGCACACCTCTATAAGGTATGAGTGTATTCAGTGACATTCAATTAAGGGCCGTTGTTTGCTTGCTTGTTTGTTTACTTTTTAACTGAGGAGGATAAGACAAGGTATTTTGAAACAAAACTCTTTCAACACATGATTAATAACAATGATGACGTTTGTCTGAGGTTGAACAGACTGCTGGTGTGCAGATGTCCCTATAAAGATACTTTTTGTCTGATGCTGTGGTAGCTTCTGTAGGACCTTGCCATTCTAAGCAGTATTTTCTCATGTTGCTTTCAGGCAATGCTACCTGTGCAATAATCCTTCTTTTCTAATCTACCAGCTTGCTTTCTCTCTCTTTCTTTCTTTCTTTCTTTCTTTCTTTCTTTCTTTCTTTCTTTCTTTCTTTCTTTC
>NW_021604709.1:516550-526207 GCF_004785775.1 Grammomys surdaster | reverse complement strand
TTCTTTCTTTCTTTCTTTCTTTCTTTCTTTCTTTCTTTCTTTCTTTCTTTCTTTCTTTCCTAGGGATGACATAAGCAACTCCATCTGCATTTTGTCTAAGGAAATGCTTGGTTGTGTTTAGCTCATTAGTTACTCTAGAATTTATATTTCTACTGTAATTTGAAGTGAGATTCTTACTTCTTCAAAGTTTATTAATTGTGTC
Source organism: Grammomys surdaster (assembly GCF_004785775.1). Lineage (NCBI taxonomy): Eukaryota > Metazoa > Chordata > Mammalia > Rodentia > Muridae > Grammomys > Grammomys surdaster. Next base: position 526,005 of record NW_021604709.1, on the reverse strand, counting down.
TTGTGGTTTAATAAATTACTAAAACACAATGTGCCTTAAATCAACACAAAGCTACTGCAAAAGTCCTATACAATCCAAACAGTCCAATGTGGCTCTTATGGGCAGAAACAAAGGTGTTGAAAAGGCTGCCTTCCTTCCCAACATGCTTAAAGGCCAGGCTGTGTTTGATCTTGTCCTCTAGCTTTTGGACACAACCCACATTCTCTGACTCATTCCTGTGTCTTCAATGCTAGCAGCATCTTATCCCCCTTACCTATCTCTAGCACTGACTCAAGACAGGAACCCTCTGCTTTTAAGAATTCCTGAAGCTACGTTGAAACCACCTGAATAACTCACTTCACTGTTTTGATACTCAGGACTTTACTGTCATCTACAAAAACTCTATGTGGAGGAAATATGGACATCTGTGGGCTTTTATATGCTGCCTACTAAAGCAAGAAGTGGAATATTTTAGATAGAATCTGTTCTTCACTGTTTGAAAATTCTATGCTATGGCTGGAGAGATAGCTCAGTGGTTAACTACTCTGGTTCATCTTGCAGAGGATCCAGGTTTAGTTCTCAGTACTGACATGGAGGCACACGACTGTCTTTAACTCCAGTTCCAGAGAATCTAACACCCTCTTCTGACCTCTGTGAATAGTGCATGCTCATGGTGCATAGACATACATGTGGATAAAACACTCATAAACATAAAAAAAACTATTCATATACTTAAAATAAAAATAAATGAATATTTTAACTGAATTTTATGCTTATATGTTGTATGGATTTGTTTCTAAATATCTGTTCTCTCCATTTCTCCCTTTATCAGTGTCACACAGATTTGATTACTGTAGCTTTATAGGCTGTTTTTATATTTGGTATGTAAGCATTTCATTAATATTCATATTTCCAAATTTATTTATATGCTTTTATATTTATTCTTTCATATTAACAGTATAAATACCTTGCCAAGATTCATTAGGCACAAACACAGTGTTGAGCCAGAGAATGTACATTTATTGATTAATTTTGAAAGTACTTATGTTTTCAATGTTCTCACATTTCCCTATGTAATGTACATCATTCTAATAAGTTTTTATATGTTCTTTGAGCTCACATCAATTTCTTCTTTTATTTCAGACCCAAACATGTGTGTCTTAAGACATTCCCCAGTGCCTCTTGTTGGGGATGGGCTATCTCTCACCAACTCTGTGACAGGGAGGGAAGAAAACAGCAAAACAGTCCAAGAGTAAGATCACTGTGTCCTTGAATACAACTAGAAGGAAAATAAATTCTAACAGATACTCCTATTGTTTATTCTATGATATAAAGTTATCTACAGTGAGAGCGAAAAGCCAGAAATTCAGAGGCAGGAAACTTATCCACAGAGTGAAATGTCAATCAAGAACTCTGACTGATTCCTCCAACTTCTGCAGCCTGTTTCTGCTGGATGCTGCTGATGCCAGGTTTGATGATGTTTTATGTCTGTTCTGCCTGGTACTTTCTGGAGCACAAACTCCTATTGTCTTCCATAGTCAGGTTTTATTAGATGTTGGAAAGCCCCTGATTGGATGCTGTTACTTTCTGCTGTCACTCATTCTTTGACTTAGAAGCCTCACCTGAGAGAACACTCTGCTCCTCTTTGGACTGTCGGAATGCCAGCTGACAGCTTCAGTGGTTCTTCCCAGTCAAGTTCTGTTGGATTCTTTGAATGTCTAATTTGATGGTATTCAACCCTCTATCTAGTATTTCTATCCATCTGTCACTTGCTCTTTATCCTTTTATTTTGGCTTGCTATACACGTAATAGACCCATTCATTAAAGACTGAAACTATGACTATCTTAGATTACTCTTTGGACTGTAATCCCTGTTAGGAAGAAATCAAATCCTTTAAAGACACATGGAGGGGTGTGTGTGTGTGTGTATGTGTGTGTGTGTGTGTGTGTGTGTGTGTGTGTGTTTGAGCCTCTACATTCTGTGCTTTTTCAAATATTTCCTGGAGAATTCTTTTTATTGTGATATCTCTTCATAATCATGATCATTTCAAGTAAAACAGTTGACTTTTCTAGTCTGTGTCACCTTTATCAACTCAACTTGTTCTGTCCCCAATCAGTTCCATCACTGAGTCAGTTGATTCTGTTGGAGAGTTGAAGTAGACAAATATTTGCAGTTAGCATTTCAGTAGCACAAATTAAGCCTGTTAATCATTTCATTTCCATTAAGGAGCTTGGCCTTTGGCATTTTCACAGTCAGGAAAAAAGGCAAATATAAGCAATTGTTTTAAAAGAATGTGCACTCACCTCACTCTCAATTTCTTCAGGAAGAAATTAAGAACATAAGTCTGTGAACAGGGAAGTATTTCGTGAAGGCTGGGATTCCCCATAATGACTTGGGTGCTAGTGTTCACCAGCATGGGACACTGGGGTCTTGTACAAGAAGGATCCCCTTTGAGGGACAATTTAGTATGGCTTTCCTATTACGCTTGTTAGGAACCTATGGCATTTACTCTGGTATAGAGTAGGTCCTGCACTCTTTAAGAATTAGAACTCTTCTATTTTTTTTTCCTCCATGTTCCGTATGTTCTGCACAATTTCGAGATCTAATTATGGAAAGCAGACAGCACTGCTTTCCGGGTACTGTGATGACTTTTTCCAGTGCTACATCCTGGTGCCTTGTCTTCCTGGCCATGGTAGCCTTCAGGGAGGACTGCCATACTATTAAATACCTGGAGGCTGTGAGTTCTGGAATATTGTTTTCAATGTATTTTAAAGGAGTAAAAACTGACCAAGCTGTCTAGAAAGGAAAGATTGAAACACTTCCCTGGAAGCCAGCTGGATACTGCTGAAAGATCTTTTTACTTAGGCCTCTGTTTTTTAGAAGCCATGGGGTCTACTCCTTTTGAGACTTCTAATACTGTTTCCTCTGTTCGTCTGCATAATCTGTATATACATACATGCGTGTCCATGTACAATATTAGTGAGTATCTTACAAATAAAAGTCTTGTACAAATATTTTATGTTTTCCTATTTTCTTTTTTCTCTGATAGCTTTTCTACATTCTTGCCTGTATGCACACACTGTCATCTGTCATCATTCTCACTGCTTGTCACCACTGAGAAGTTGCTATTTTCATACATTTAATATAATTTTAGGCAGGTCATTTGGTGCAGCTTGATTCCTTGCTCAGCACCTAGAGTTTACATTTCATCAATTATCTTATGTATTATGAAAAATATGACTGTGACATGTAGTACATTTAGACAAACAACTCAATATGTATAGCTATAAATAGGTACCTTTATTTTTTTGCGATAGTGCTGATATTCCTTTATCTGTAAACTGATGTTTTCATCAATTTTTTAAAGACAACTTCCACATTATTTCTTAAAGTAATTTCCTATCCAAGATTTTCCAAACATTTTTCTCTAATTTTCACACTGCATAATATATGTATATACATATGCATAGGTATATATATTGTTCGTGTGTGTATGCATCTTTTCATGTAGGTGAGTGCATGAATATGGAAACCAGACATCAATGCTGATATCGTCTTCACTCATTCCCTATTTTGCTTTCTGAGAGAGGGTCTTTCACTCAACCTGAATCTCACTTATCAGCTTGACTGGCAGGGCAGCAAATCCCAGTGATCCCCTCCTCCTTCCCATCTGGGGGATTACATGGCTGCACCTCTGCATTCAGCTTTCATATGCTGGTGACTGAACTCAGTCCCTTATATTTTGTAGCAAATATTTTACTGACTGAAGCATCTAGCTTGCATACTTTCCACTGACCTGTGGTTGAGCTCAGTGGCTTTTCTGCCAGCTCTAATTTCCTTATAAAATCCCAATTAATTAAAAATGTATGCGTTATAATTCTCAGCTCTAGAATTCCCATCTGATTCTATTTATAATTTTCATGTTTCCCTTTAGTTACTGAAGTACTGCTTACATATTTTTACTGCTAATTTCTGTGTTGGGATCATTGATGGTTTATTTTTTTAAACATCATTATTTTAGAGCAGTTTTAGGATCACAGAAAAAAAGAGGAGCAGGTGCAGAGATATCCAGCATACCTTCTGACACAAATGTGCATAGTTTCTCTCATATTATCCCCTACATATCATTTGTTAAAGTCAGTGAACCCAACACATTAGTAGTCATGATTCTCCCAACATCCAGAGTTTACATCAGAGTTCACTCTAGTTGTTATATATACTGTGGGATTTGGCCATTACATGGTTACATGTATCTATCATTACAGAGTCGGAGAAAGTGTCTTCACTACCTTAACAATCATTTGTATCCTGTTCCTTCACCCCTTTTGCCCCTGACTTTTTGTACCAATGGTCTTGTAGCTTAGCCTTTTATAGAATGATAGGTTCTAGAATGACTCATCCTATACAGTTTCATATTTTTCTTCCCTCCACTTACTAATATGTTCTTCCATCTCTTCTATTGTTGGATCTACAGTGACATTCGTGCTAACAGCTTGTTCCAAAGAGTGATACACACAGGCAGTGGTGAAACCTGAATGAAGTGGGTCCTGTTAAGAGATCTTTAAGCTAACTGGGAGCATGCCCCTAAAGGAGAATATGTGTTCATGGTCCCCTGCTAACTTTCTTTTGCATCCTGCTCATTAACGGGTGAATTTCTCCATTATGTGTTCCTGTCATCATGTGCTTGCCCACCACAATGGGACCAGTGAGCTGTGGATTAAAACCTCCCAAAGTGTGAATCAAAATAAATCTTTTCTTTTGAGAATGATAAGTTGATTATCTCAAGTATTTCATGAAAAATGAAAGAAAATGAAGTCACAGTTCTCTTCATGCCTTTTCTCGGCTTGATAATTTCTTTCTTTTAACAGTGGATAATGTTATCTGATGTAGTGCAGCATATTTATATCTTCACCTAATGAAAGACATCTTGATAGCTTGCAAGCCTTAGCAATTATGAAAAACACTGCTATAATCATCTATGTGGAAGGTTTTGTGTATACATAAGTTTCTGACTTCTTTGTTTAGATGCTGATGCACATGATTGTTGAATCATAATATAAGAGATTAAGTTTGGCTTTAGAGAAAACCTTCAAAGTGTTTTCCAAAGTGTCTGTGTTGATTTCCATTCCCACTGGTAACAAACAAGCATCCTTGTGGCTCCACAGTCACCAGCTTGAGGCTTACCACTGTTCTGCATTTTGACCATTCTAAAGATACATGGTTTTGGTGGAACTCATTTTATCTCACATTTGTCTGATGGTACATGATGTGGAGGACATTCCATATGCTCATTTTCCATCTGTAAATATTATCAGAAATAGTGTATGACAAAGGTCTTTGAGAAATTATTTAATTTGGTCATATGCTTGGTAGACTTCAAGAGTATCTTGTACATTTCAATTGACAGTCTTTAGTTGGAAATGTCTTTGCAAATATGTTTTCCTGATCTGTAGCTTATCCTTTCATTCTCTTCATATTGTCTTACTCCCCCCACCAAAAAAAAAAAAAAAAAAAAAGGATTTTAATTAACCCAGTTTACCATTTAATATTTTTCTGGATCATGTTTTAGTGTCACTGTCAAACCAAAAGTAATACAGAGTATCTCTTGTGTTATACTTTTATACTTTTCATAGTTCTTGCTCTATAGTTAGAGCTGTAATATATCTTCAGTCAATTGTCATGAAAGGTAGAGAGTTTGTGTGGAGATTCATTGTCCTTTTTTATGTCTCAATGTCTAGATGCTTTAGCACCACTGTTGAAAGAATATTCTGCTGTGTTGATTTCATTATAAAACACAGTTGGCTACATGTATGTGAATCAATTTACCTCTTCTTTTGTATTTTCATTGCATATATTGCACATTTTTGTCATTATTCTATAGTCTTGGATATTATGTTCTATTGAATCTGTTTTAGTTATCTTTGCTTTTTAGTTTTGGAAGCTTCTATTAAGACAACTTTGGATTCAAAGATTCTCTCTTCCACTCTGTCAGGTGAACTAAGAAGCCCAGAGAGTCCATAAGGCAGTCTCCATGCCCACTACGGTGCATTCACCCTCTTGTACTTCCTTAGGATTTCATCTCTCTGCTGCATTTCCCATCTCTTCCTGCAAACTGTTTACCCTTGAGAGAATTTAGCATAATAATCAGAGTCACTTTTAGATCTTTGATGATTTTAGCACATGTGCTATGTCTGATTTTGATGTTTGCTGCCTTCAAGTCTCTGCTTTTCTTGTTGAAAGATGAACATGGTACAGTTCTGATATAGACCATGAGCACTGCAGAGGCAAATTTCAAGGACAGGGGAAGATTCTGTAGTCACATAACAAGGCATCATCTTTTCAGCCAGCCAATACCTACATACTAGCAACCTTAGAGTGTTTCTCTGGTTATCCCCTCTCTCTTCCCCCCTCCCTCCTTCCATCCCTCCTTCCCTCCCTGCCTCTCTCTCTCTCTGTCTCTCTCTCTGTGTCTCTTTCTCTGTATCTCTCTCTGTCTGTATCTGTCTACCTGTCTGTCTGTCACTCTGCTCCCCCCTCCTGTTTTCTCTCTAGATTAGGGATAGTTTTATTGAACTTATTTATTTATTGTCTGGTAAGTTTCAATTGTATGCAAGGATTATCCACTTCTACTTTCAAAGATGCTAGGCTTTGTTGTGACAGGTAGCTAGATGTCAGTTTTATTTATTTTTTTAATTTATTTTTTTGTCATTTATTTTTTTATTGGATGTTTTATTTACATTTCCTATGTTGTCCCCTTACCCCATCCCCCACCCACCCAGAAACCCCCAATCCACTCACCCCTCCTCCTTCTTCTCTGTGGATGTAACCTCTATCTACCCCCCCACACACTCCCACCTCCCCACCCTCAAAATTCCCACCCCCTGAGGCATCCAGCCTTCATGAGGTCAAGGTTCTCTTCTTCCACCTATGCCCAGCAGGGCCCTCCACTCTTACATATTCAGCTAAAGCCCTGGATCCCTTCCTAAGTGCTCCCAGGCTGGTGGTTTAGACCCTGGGAGCTGTGGTTGGTTGGTATTGTTGCTCTCCTCATGGTGCCGCAAATCCTTTCAGCTCCTTCAGTCTTCACTCTAACTCCTCTATTGAAAACCCCATGATCAGTTCAATGGCTAGTTGTGAGCATCTGCCTCTAGTATGTCAGACTCTTGAAGACCTCTGAGGAGATATCCATATCAGGCTCTTATCAGCATGCACTTCCTGACTTCCACATCAGCATCTACCTTTGGTGATTGCACATGGGATTGCACTCAGGTGGAATGGTCTTCAGACGGCCCCTCCTTCAGTTTCTGTCCCTCACTTTGTCTCCATATTTGCTCCCTTGAGTATTTTGTTGTTCCTTCTAAGAAGGACCGAATCACCCCCACTTGGTCCTCCTTCTTTATGAGCTTCATGTGGCCTGTGAGTTGCATCTTGGGCATTTCAAGGTTCTGGGCTAATATCCAATAATCAGTGAGTGAATACCATGTGTGTTCTTTTGTGATTGGCTTACCTTGATCATCTCACTAGATGCTGAGAAAGCATTTGACAAAATTCAACATCCCTTCATGATAAAAGTCTTGGAAAGATCAGGAATTCAAGGCCCCTACCTAAACATAGTAAAAGCAATTTACAGCAAACCAGTAGCCAACATCAAGCTAAATGGAGAGAAACTTGAAGCAATCCCACTAAGATCAGGGACTAGACAAGGCTGCCCACTCTCCCCCTACCTATTCAATATAGTACTGGAAGTCCTAGCCAGAGCAATTAGACAACAAAAAGAAGTCAAAGGGATACAAATAGGAAAGGAAGAAGTCAAAATATCGCTATTTGCAGATGATGTGATAGTATACTTAAGTGACCCCCAAACTTCCACCAGAGAACTCCTAAACCTGATAAACAACTTCAGCAAAGTGGCTAGTTATAAAATCAACTCAAACAAATCAGTAGCCTTCCTCTACATGAAAGATAAACAGACTGTGAAAGAAATTAGGGAAATGACACCCTTCACAATAGTTGCAAATAATATAAAATACCTTGGTGTGAATCTAACCAAGCAAGTGAAAGACCTGTATGACAAGAACTTCAAGTCTCTGAAGAAAGAAATTGAAGAAGATCTCAGAAGATGGAAAGATCTCCCATGCTCATGGATTGGCAGGATTAATATAATAAAAATGGCCATCTTGCCAAAAGCAATCTACAGATTCAATGCAATCCTCATTAAAATCCCAACTCAATTCTTCACAGAGTTAGAAAAGGAAATTCTCAAATTCATATGGAATAACAAAAAACCCAGGATAGCGAAAACTATTCTCCACAATAAAAGAACTTCTGGAGGAATCACCATCCCTGACCTCAAGCTGTACTACAGAGCAATAGTGATAAAAAATACCTGGTATTGGTACAGAGACAGGCAGGAAGATCAGTGGAATAGAATTGAAGACCCAGAAATGAACCCACACTCCTATGGTCACTTGATCTTTGACAAAGGAGCCAAAACTGTCCAGTGGAAAAAGGACAGCATTTTCAACAAATGGTGCTGGTTCTACTGGAGGACAACATGTAGAAGAATGAAAATTGATCCAGACTTACAAAGCTCAAGTCTAAGTGGATAAAGGACCTCCACATAAAACCAGATACACTGAAACTAATAGAAGAGAAGGTGGGGAAGACCCTCGAATACTTGGGCACAGGGGAAAAGTTCCTGAACAGAACTCCAATGGCATATGCTCTAAGAATGAGAATTGACAAATGGGACTTCATAAAATTGCAAAGTTTCTGTAAGGCAAAGGACACTGTCAATACGACAAAACGACAACCAACAAATTGGGAAAAGATCTTTACCAATCCTTCATCTGATAGAGGCCTAATATCCAATATATACAAAGAACTCAAGAAATTAGACTCCAGACAACCAAATTACCCTATTAAAAAAATGGGGTATAGAGCTTAACAAAGAATTTTCAACGGAAGAAACTCGAATGGCCGAGAAGCACCTAAAGAAATGTTCAGCATCCTTAGTCGTCAGGGAAATGCAAATCAAAACAACCCTGAGATTCCATCTCACACCAGTCAGAATGGCTAAGATTAAAAACTCAGGTGATAGTAGATGCTGGCGAGGGTGTGGAGAAAGAGGAACACTCCTCCATTGTTGGTGGGACTGCAAGATGGTGCAACCACTTTGGAAATCAGTCTGGTGGTTCCTCAGAAAATTGGACATAGCATTACCCGAGGATCCAGCTATACCACTCCTAGGCATATACCCAGAAGATGCTCGAACATATAACAAGGACATATGCTCAACTATGTTCATAGCAGCCTTATTTATAATAGCCAGGAGCTGGAAAGAACCCAGATGTCCTTCAACTGAGGAATGGATTCAAAAAATGTGGTATATTTACACAATGGAGTATTACTCAGCTATTAAAAACAATGAATTTGAGAGGTTCCTAGGTAAATGGATGGAACTAGAAATTATCAT
>NW_021604709.1:497120-511550 GCF_004785775.1 Grammomys surdaster | reverse complement strand
CCTTCTCTCTTCTCCTCTCCTCTCCTCTCTTTTCTTCTCTTCCTTCCCTTCCCTGTCTTTTCTTCTTCCCTCCCTCCTCCCTCCATCCCTCCCTTCTTTCCTTCCTTCCTTCTTTCCTTTGAAAAAAAAACCTGAGCTGGCTCTGTGGAATGGAATCTGGCTCCTTGCTACCTGGATGTTGTCCATTGGGTATTTATTTGAAAGAGGAAAGAAAAGATTGCAGTCAAGAGTTCTATATTTTTAGCCTCTGATGTTTTTCCTCGATATTTCTCACATTTTTAGTAGAGGTGAATTAAGATTATTGTACTGTCTCCAGAGTATGTTTGCTGACTTTTTATTTTTCTGCTTTGCCTTTTCTGCGTGGGCCAATCTTGAATTATGAAAGGACAAGCTTCATAGCTACGATAAAGGATTCTTTCCTGGCTAGTCACCATCAAGTTCCTATAGGAAATAAAAGTCAAAGGAAGGATGAAACAACAAAAATAACCATCATCTGGAGAGCTTGTTCTAGGTACCCCAGCTGCTGGTTTGCTCGCTCTCTCTCTCTCTCTCTCTCTCTCTCTCTCTCTCTCTCTCTCTGTATGTTGGATGGATGTGGGTGTTGGGTGTGTATATATCAGGGATGTCAGCTGCTGTTATTTGCTGCCATATTTTTTCAGAAAGGGTCTTTCTTACTGAACAGGAAACCTTCCATTTGGGGCTAGGCTAGCTGGCCAGAGAGCTCCCAGGTTCTGCCAGTCTTTGTTTTTCCATGCCAGATTTCTAAGAATAAACGGGCATCACCTGTGGTTTCAAATCTGGGTCCTCATGCTTTCAGACTCGTTCCATGTTTAGGGGAAGAGTCCTTAATCCTTGAGTTAAATTGATTCCACTCTGACTGCTGTGATTTTCCTCTAATTGAGTCTCTTATAGAGGGTATTGTATACCTATCTCCTGACAGATGTTGGAAGATTTCTTCAAGCATGCCCATGGTATGTTGTTCATGATATGTTTTCTCATTCATGCAAACATGTTGTGCCAAGTCTATGATAGGAAAATAGTTCACACTGTCATATGCCTTTGCTGCTCTTGAGAACGGAGGAACTGAGCCAAGTCTCCTTGTAGGAATGAAGAGCTTTATTTTCCGTGTGACTGTACCACACCACAGCAAGCAGCAAGAGATGAATGTGACAAAGTCTTCTGTAGGTTGGAGGCTTTGAGTTTGGGTGAAGGCCCAGAATATTAGTCAAGTGAGTGACATCCACAACCAAGTTCCTTGTCTCCTTCTAGCTGCAATGGAGGTGACCCATTAGGAAGATATGCTTGCCAACTTGTCAGTCTTCTCAAAGTGAAAGGTTGAGGAGGGTCTGTCATCTTATTTTTAGGAGTTCCAGTAAGCACTCTCCAACACCAACAAAAGCTTTCCTCAATAGGAAAGTAAGTTAACAGGAAGGCCAGTAGTGATGTCAGTGCACAGAAGGTAGTTTCATTGATGCCCTCCTAAGGACCCTGTTGTCTCTTCCTTTTGTTGGCTCAAAACATCTTCCCTTCCACAGTTATTCCTTGCTTGCCTCTGTTCTAGGTGAGCTCAGGGGCTTGGATGATTGCATATCATGCAAGCATCCTACGTCAGCTCACTTTTGAACTTATTTACCCCAATTCTTGAGTTAATCTTGTTCCTTCAAGCATTTGCATCTGTTGTTAGTCCTGTTTACACTTAAACAGAGTCTGGGATGGTGATATTCCTATCATGTCAGAAGAACATTGCTTTTGATAAGGGTTGCCTGGAAAAGTGTTTGCAAAGACATTGCCACTAGTGCTATCCAGAAAGGCTGGGTCCTGGATGAAAGTTGGTTCTCTGTTAAGTGGAGAGTCCCTAGTCCTCACTGCTGTGTCAACAGGAATGTCTTGCAAGCTTGCCCCTACTGTCATAGTGGAGGAAGTAAAGACAAAGAAAGCTTCCTGAGCATCCATCAGAGAGTTTCCACTGCCATGCTGGTGGGTTTTATTTTATTGGGTCAGTAAAACATTGGACATGGGAATGAAGTAGCCACCAGGCCACATGCCACTTTTAAAAAATTGGGTATTTTATTTACATTTCAAGTGTTACTCCCTTTCCTGGTTTTTCCTCTGCAATCTCCTATCCCATCCCTCCTTGCCATGCTTCTATGAGGATAATCCCCAACCCATGCACCCACTCCTGCCTCATTGCCCTAGCATTCTTCTACACTGGGACATCAAGCCTTCACAGGACCAAGGGCCTCCCCTCCCATTGATGCTAGATAAGGCCCCTTCAGCTCCTTCAGTCCTTCCCCTAACTCCTTGATTGGGGACCCTGTGCTCAGCCCAATGGTTGACTTCGAGCATCCACATCTGTATTGGTCAGGATCTGGCAGGAACTCTCAGGAGACAGCAGTATCAGCACTTGCCACTTCTTGACTCCAGAAAGTCTATAGGCTCTGAAAAGAGCTATACTTTTACTGCAGTAGTACTCAGAGCTAAGTGTTAGTCTTTTATTTTGTTTACAACTGATGTCTAATTGAAATAAAATTGCAACATTTCCTTTATATAAGAATTATTTGGCTAAAAAAGATAAAAAAATAAGAAGTGATGTTATGAATCTGGAATTCTTACACATTACTAGTGAGGTTGTAATTAGTACAACCATTATAGAGAACAGGTGGTATTTTTTCTCTTCAGGCCAAAAATAGATCTGTCATATGAGCTGGATATTCTATTCCTGCATATACAGCCAGGGGAAGTGAGATAAATATGTCCAAGAGACACAAGCATATCCATGCCACAATAGTTAAGATGTAGTATCATCCTAGGTGTCTAGCAATGGGTGAATGGGTAAGCAATGTGGTATCAATTCATAGTGAAGTATTAATCAGCTGTAAAAAAAAATGGTATCCTGCCATTTGCAACAAAATAGACAGACCTGGAGGACCTTGGGCTTAGTGAAATAATTCACTTGCAGAAACATAAAAATTATATGTTCTTTGTCATTATGTATACTGAAAACAAAATTAACATTAAATAGCAATTACTAGAAGTCATAAAAGTAATATGATAGTGAAAGGGAGTGGAAAGTAGTAAAGGGAAATTGGATGATGCCTACTTAATCACGATTAGATGGATTTAATCAGCTCTCATATTGTATAACACTAGGAAGACTATAGTTGGCAAGAACACATTATATATTTTATAAGAAGAAGAGAGATATTGAAGATCTCAAAACACAAAACACTGTTAAAAGATGGAAATATTGGTTACCCAAACTTGATCAGGATATATTATATACTTGTATGAAATACTAAACTGAGGCTGGGCATAGTGGTACATGTCTTTAATCCCAGCACTCCAGAGGCTTAGGGAAGCAAATCTCTGAGTTTAAGGCCAGCTTGGTTGACAAAGTGAGTTCCAGGAGAGCCAGGGCTACACAGACAAACCCAGTATCAAAAAATAACAATAAAAAGCCAAACATTAAGTGAAACTTGGAAAATTCTAAGGAAGAGGAGGAAGAAGGACTGAAGGATCCAGAGAGTTCAAGGACACCACAAGAAAGTATACAGAATCAATTAACGTGGGCCCATAAGGGCAACACAAAGAATGAAATGTCAAACAGAAAGCATACATGGAATGCACCTAGAACCTCTGCATATATATAACAGTGGTGCAGCTTGATCTTGATGTGGGACTCCTACCAGCAAGAGCAGGGTTTATATCTGACTTTGTTGTCTGCCTTTGGATTTCTTTCCTATAACTGGGTTCCCTTGCGTAGACACAATGTGAGAGGATGCTCCTAGCTATACTGTAACTTGGTAAGCCAACACAGGTTGAAAACCACGGGATCCCCCTCTTCCTATTCTGAGGACAAGGGGATGGTTGCAGGATGGGAGAGGGAAATGGGGTGAGAGGGGACTACAGGGAAGAGAGGAAGTAGGGAAAGCTGCAATCGGAATGTAAAAAAAAAATAATTAGTTAAAAATACTACACTGCACCTCATACTATGTACAATTATTATATATTAACAAATTTTGAAATGTTTAATGAGAAAAATAATGAGTCATAATTCTAAATATTTATGGAATACAAAAATAAGTGCTACTTTAATATGTGTATACATTTTGTAATTATCAAATTAGTGCATTTAGCATATCTGTTACCACAAATAAAATTTCTTTGATTTGAGGACATTCCAAATCATCTTTTCTGGTTAGATTGAAGTAAACTATTTCATCATAATTGTTAGGGACAGTCATTCCACTTTTCACTGTGTTTGGAACACTGAAACTTAGTCCTCCTGCCTGACTTAGTACTTCTTGTGTGATGTCTGCTCATTTCCTTATCTCTTCCTCTCCCTGGCTTCTGCTAGCCACTATTTTAACCTATATGCCCATGAGATCAGTGTTTTCAGATTCTACAAATGAATGAGATCATGTGCTATTTATATCTCTGTGCTTGGCTTATTTCCTTAATATAATGTTCTCCAGCTTCATCCATGTAACTGAAAAGGACAGGATTTGTTCTTCCTTGTGGTTTGAGTAGTATTCTGTTGTGATATTAGACCATACCTTCATGCATCCATTAATCTGCACTCTGGTTGATTCTGTGTTTTGCCTATTGTGAAAGATAACACAGTGAACATGGGAATGTGGGTACCTCTTTGACATACTAATTTCATTTCTTTTGGATAAACACCCAGTAGTGGGATTGTATCCAGCTATGGTTTACAGGCTCAATCAAACCACATCATTCACAAGCTTTTCCATCTCTCAACATTCGAATCAGACTGGCTGACCCTCTATTGGCAATGTTGTTAGAGCTACATGGGGTCCTGATTTACATGGATCCTGTTACTTTTCCTTGCTTACACTTGTTCAGTGTATGCTAGTTTCCAGTGAATTCTAGACCCGGCTCTGTCACGTTCCTGTCATTGAAGGACAGTCTATCACATTCTCTGAGTGACCTTTCTCATTTTAGCCGAAGGGTCTATGCCCTTACCCTCCAAGCTCACCTACATCACAATGAGAACTTTTACTCAGCTCAATATGTTGGCAGAGACTCTGAAGCAAGTTTGCATTCTGTCCACATCAACCTTCAAGTAGATTTAAGTGACATGTTCTTCCTTTGCCTTTTCTGTGAAGTGCTTGTCTTGGTTTCCTTATATACTCTGTGGCTTCTAAGTTGAGCTCAGGTTCCTACATTAGATGCGGACTCTGTGAGAGTTGGTTACCCTTACACTTCTACTATAGTACATAGTTGAGTTATGGTCCATGTAAGAGTTTGAATAATAATAATAATAATAATAATAATAATAATGTAAATGCACCTGCATTATTCTAAGGATGAAATATAAGATGGTGTTATGACCAGCCTCTACTTCTTTCAGAACAGAGCCATGCTACTGGTAGCCATTCTTTGTGAAGCTGAGAAGCACAAATATAATCTAGGTCTTGTGCCTGGATGGCAGCTTTAGACTCTCACAGTAGGACTCAAGATAAGGATTCAACACATTGGGCTGCAGCTCCCTTGGGTAGGAGCCTCCCTTAGGGTTCCACTGAGAAGCAGCTCTCACTGTCACTTCATTCTCATGGTTTGCCAGTTTCATCCAGCCACATTGATCCCTTCAGTAGTATCTGATGACAATTCCGATGAATGAGGACAGGAATTCTGAAGGCAAAGCTGGAAGATTCAGCAAGAATCTGGGAGAAAGAGACACTTATCATTTGAATCCTGGATGGGCACTCACTTAGCAGACCATAGGAAGCATATTGGGACTATATCAAGAATTATGTACATTGTAAGCTCAGAATATCAACTTCCTGAAACATTTTCTTTCCCAAGAAAAGCCTAATATGAAGAGCTACAGAACTTGGAAAGAATATGTTTTATTTGGTTTGAAGCTTCCCTAGCTGGGCAGTGTGGTTAGTGGCCAAAGCTGCTAAGAAATATACAGACTTTCCTAAAATAATATGAGGAAGGAGTTAGTGTGAGCCCAAGTCATGCTTTTTTGCACATTGTTCATTGTCTATTGGATGACTTTCAGCCCATAGTCTATACAGCATACTGGAGGAGAGACAGTGCATCTGTTACATCTAAATCTCATGATTCCTATCTTTGTGACAGGCATCTTTCCAATCCTATTTTAAACACTGGTAAACTCCCTGAATATATCAAATGACTGCTTCTATTTGGGATGGATAAGTAGTATGAGGAAAGATGGGCAGCAGGCCAGCATGATAGCCTCTGTCCCTTGCCCACTCAGGACACCGGCCACAAGAGAACCACAAGCAGGCTGGATCTTTATAAGAAATGAATGTTTCTACTAGAAACTGCAGTATTGTTGCTTTATTGTCATCTCTTTGCTCATAAATCAACAGAGAAACACCCACAGCAACTGTTCCTGGCTCAGAAGATAAACATGCTTGGAGCTCCAGTGTCTGGAACAACAACAACAAAAATAACAAGGCTGAAGTTCTCAAAACCCTTGCTTAATAGTCCTGAGAACACTTCAGACATTAGCATTTTGATTTATGTGGACAATTGCACAGTCTGTGCATAGGTCTTCAAAGCTCACACAAACAATCTTCTTTTCTGGTGATGACCTCTGTCTATATGACCTCCATGGATGTAGGAGCTGGGTTCAGCTTGCTTATACATCATAGGTACACAGAACCATGCTTTGAGGGCTCAATTCCTCTGATAATTTATGTGGGAGGAACAGGAAGGCCCCACTGCCAGAGTGGTGGCCACTATCTCATGAGGGTCAATCTGAAACCTGCCTGAGCTCCTAAAGATTGGTGACCCAAACAATGCCAGTCACTTGGGAATGGCCACTTGGAGGACACTCTTGCTAGGTACCAATGGGACATGGGTAGAGTATATAAAGGGTGTCACCTGGGACTTAATAAATGAGCTTGCTGCCACATTCTAACCTGCTTCTGGAGTCTGAGCCATTGACTCTGTGCCTTCTCTCTCACTACTGCCAAGGGGAACATCAGGCAAGATGAAGAACTAAGGCAAGAAATTTATATACAGCATAGGGTTTTTATATTGATGTTACTATGAAAAGGAATGAAGAAAGATGGATACTATGATACACCATAGTCTATTCTCACCAATTTTGATGTGCAAATGACTTCCTCTTGGAGATATAGTGCTTAAAACTTGGAGACAAGGATCTGTAAGGTAAAGGCACTTCTACTAAGCATGAATACCTGGTCCTCAGGACTCAAATGGTGAAAAGAACTGACTCATGTAAGTAGTCCTTTGTTTTTCACATGTGCACCATGCTGCATGCATGCATAAACTGAAATGTGCACGCACATGCACACACACACATACACACACACACACACACACACAGAGGCTACTTGGAGACAACGTGTGCTATGGTGAATTGGATTCAAGTGTTAGGTCTGCAACTCAACTGAAAGAACCTGAGAGCATTCCTTAGTAATAACAATCAAATAAAATAAATTCTGTACAGCTACACATGAAAGCATCTTATTGCAATGGATTTTTATTGTATTTTATAATAATTCACTCTTGTGTGAATTAACTCACTTCACAACAAAGCAAGAAATATGACAGAGGCAGTGTCTATGGAGACCTAAAAACCTTCTACTAGGCCCCACTCTAAACTGTACCACATCTCCCTTTACTGCAACGAATCTTCAAATGAATGAATCAAAGTTCTCAGTGCTTGAATATTTGAAGAATGTAATCCAATCACAATCAAACCATGGTAGCAGACCCATAGGGTACTTTGGACTCTGTGTTACATAAGTCATTGGTTGCAGGTCATTCTGGGAAAGATTTCTTTCTAGCATCTCTAGCCAAATGGGTCCTCATTAGCAAAGGCAACCTTCCAGTGAAGGCCCCTTGTCAACTGGACCATAGATGCTGATACCTGAAGAAGAGCTGCCAACAGTGTTTGCTAGCTTAAGAATGAGCAACATCAACAAATGAATTATTTGCCCTTGGATGTTGAGATAATCACAGGCCCTAAGTTAAACAGATGTATTATCAGGAAATATACTAGCAATATTTTCCAAATGTACTTCCATTTAGGTTAACAGCTGATGAATACAAAGTGCTCGAGTTACCTGGAGGTAAATAAAAATGCTTTGCTGTGAATCTGGAACATGCTTTAGAATTTATTTAGTACTTTCATACCTCATTTATTGTGAAAGCAAAACGTATCATCATGTATTTTCATTCTGAGAAAGAGGAACCATAGAAGGCTTAAGGGAGATAGCTCAAAATTTAAAAACAAACAGGTTATATTACTTGGCTTCCTCTTCCTGGCTTTTTTGTCCTGACACACCACTCCCTAATTTTTTTAAAATCTGATGCTTTTCAACTTATTTATATAAAGTCCTCCCAAGCTGTCTGTCTAGGCTTTAGCTCATCACTTTGACTACTCACACTTTTTTTTTTTTTGTTTTTTTGAGACAGGGTTTCTCTGTGTAGCCCTGGCTGTCCTGGAACTCACTTTGTAGACCAGGCTAGCCTCGAACTCTCGAACTCAGAAATCCGCCTGCCTCTGCCTCCCAAGTGCTGGGATTAAAGAAAGGCGTGCGCTACCACCGCCTGGCCTACTCACACTTTTTTGAAAAACTTATTCACTTTACATCCTGCTCACTGCCTTCTCCCAGTCACCTCCTCCCACAGTACTTCTCCCCATGCCCCTCTTCTCCTCTGAGCAGGTGGGGCCCTACCTGGGCATCTCATACCCTACTTCAAGTCTCTGCAAGGCTAGGTACTTTCTTTCCCACTGAGGTCAGACAAGACAGCCCAGCTAGACGAATGTATCCCACATATAAGCAACAGCTTTTGGGACCCACATGAAGAACAAGCTGCACATCCTCTACATAGTGAAAGGAGGCCTAGTTCCAGCCCATGTATGTTCTTTGGTTGGTGGCTCAGCCTCGGAGAGTTCCAAGGGTCCAGATTAGTTGACTCTGTTGGTCTTTCTGTGAAGTTCCTATTCCCTTAGGGGTCCGAAATCCTTTCCCCTATTCTTCCTTAAGAGTCACCTTCCTTAAGCTCCAACCATTATTTGACTTTATGTATCTGCATCTGTCTGATTCAATTGTTGAGTGTCACCTCTCAGAGGAAAGCCATGCTAGACTCTTGTCTGCAAGTACAACAGAGTATCATTAATAGTGCCAGGGATTGGTGATTGCCCATGAGTTTGGGTATCAAGTTGGGCCAGTGATTGGTTGGCCATTCCCTCAGTCTCTGCTCTATCCTCTATGTATGTATTTCCTATAGACAGGATAAATTTTGGGTCAAAAGTTTGTAGGTGAGTTGGAATCCCTATCACTCTACTGGGGTTCCTGCCTGGCTACAGGAGGTGGCTTCTTTGGGTTCCATATCCCCAATACTGTGAATCACAGCTAAGGTTATCCCCATTGATTCTTGGGTATCTTCCTTATCCCAGGACTCTGTCTTGTCCTAGAGATGTCCCTATATCTCCACCCCAGTCAGTTGCAGATTCCTTTCATTCTTACGGCCATCTGGCCATCTCTTCTATTCCTCCCCACATTTGATCCTGAACTCATTCCCATTCCCCTCCCCAACCCCCTCTCCTATACCATTCCCTCCCTCCATCTTCCTCTTATGACTATTTTATTCCCTGTTTTAAGTGAGATTCAAGCGTCATTGCTTGTGTTTTCCTTCTTGTTTAGCTTGTTTGGGTCTCTGGAATGTAGCATGGGTATCCTATATTTTATGGCTAATATTCATTTATAAGTGAGTAGATACCATGAATGTCCTTTTGGGACTGGATTACCTCACTCAGGATGATATTCTCAATTTCCATCCATTTGCTTGTAAAATTCACAATGTCTTTGTTTTTAATAGTTGAATAGTATTTCATTGTGTGAATGTATCATATTTTCTTTATCCATTTTTCTCAGTCAAGGGACATCTACGTTGTTTCCATTTTCTGGCTATTACAAAAAAAGTTGCTATGAATATAATTGAGCAAGTGTCTTTGTGGGATGGTGAAGCATCTTTTGGGTATATGCCAAGGAGTGGTATAGCTGGGTCTTGAACTACTTACACTCTTACTGAGTAAGTGGCGAATGCATTTTCCTAGGTGAGAAGTTTCCATTTTGCAAGTGATCAGACAAACATTAATCAGTGAGACCCAGAACATCTCTCCAGCTGGAAATTCCTCAGAGTCAACAACAACAACAAAAATACCCTGAGTGATATGAGTGAGAGTTGGTAGAAGCCTGCAGCATATCCTGGGAGCCCACATTACTCCAGGGTCAGAAGAAGCTTCTGTTTATTCCTTCTGGTCAATCTCTACATTCTAATAAGGTTTTCCAAACACTCCAATTGCTCTTTATGGGTTTGCTATCACTCCACGACTTCTTCCAGAAAGTTCCCAAATGTGTCCTCACCCACAAAGGAACCTCACCAATTACATTAATTTCTTTTTCAATCACTGTGACAGAAAACCTAACATAAATAACATAGAGAGAGAAGGGTTTATTTTGGCTCATAGTGTCATAGGGTTCAATCCATTCTTGCTTGGTTGCATGTGCTTGGTCAAAACGTCATGGCAGTGACAATACATAGTGTAGGAAGTCTTCATTTCAGCCAGATGAAAAGCACAGAAATAAAGGTGAGAACTGAGAACTCCATGTCTTTCTCTCAGTGCCCTACTTTCTCTAGCTAGTTCCTACCAGATAAATTTTCAGAACATCTCAGAACACCATCTATAGCAGGAGGCCCCACATCCAAAAGACAAAGCAGTAATGTCATGCCATGTTCAATTAATAACACCAATGTTGGATTCTAGTGCATCTGAGCTTCACAGTCACAGTGTGGTTTCCAGACCATTGGCATTGGCAACACTAAGGACAAGTAGAGTATAAGCTACACATCAGACTTGCATCAACATGTGTGTTTGAACCAGAACCCGAAGTGTGTCATATGAACCTCAAATTTTATAAGCACAGCTGTGGTAGTTGTAATTAGAGCTGTCTCTAGTAGTCCCATGTGTTTAAACACATGTTGTCCTATTGGTGGTGCTATTTGGGGAAGTTACGGAAGTTTGAGGTGTTATATCCTTGCTGAGCAAAGTAGGACACTGGGAACAGGGTTTCACTCTTCACAGTCTTACCTTACTATCAGTTCACTCTCTTTGCTTCTTGTGTGAGGTTGAGATGTGATCTCTCAATTTTCTGCTGTAAACACTTATGCTATGCTTCATCTGCCATAATGGACACTCTCTCTTTGGAACCATAAAGTAAATCAATCCCATCCCCCATAAATCTCTTTAGCCCATGGCATTTTATCACATCAACAAAAAGTAACTATCACAGTTGCCCAATGTCAAAGATTTTCTTTTATTTGTTAATTAACACATCTGGCTATCCCTTTCTTCAAAGGGATTCTAATGATGGAAGGTACATTTACAATATGCATAAAAATAAGTATTTCTTGATAGAGGCTTATCCCTTTTGCTTCATGGGAAGGTCCCTATAGAATGTCAATAACAACCCTTATATTCCAGAAGAATTTAGCTTCATTTTCTTGGAAATACAGCTAAATTCAGTTAAATCCAGTTAAAGAACACAAGGGGTACCACCAAATCAGAGTACTAATGAGAGGTAGAGGTGCTTTTCTGGACATCCTTTTCTTCAGTATTAATCCTTGTAACCACAAATACTGTTTCATTTATCTTTGTCCCTCTGAGACCAGCCTTGCCTAGGATGAGACATAACAGGGCACAGTGATCAACGCTGTTGACTTCAGTTCCTCCAGAAGTTAAGGCAGAAAGATCTCTTAAGCCTAGTAGTTCAAGTTTTAGTGTATAATGAGACTTATCTGGTTAGTTGTCATCATAGACTTACCACAAACTAGTAGAGTTACCTCTGGAGAAGGAAGTTCATTTGAGCAATTGCTCAGGTAAGATTTGTCTGTGAGGAATTATATTAGAGAGCCGAGGCCACTGTGTGTGGCTTTGTCCCTAGGAAGGTGGGGCTGGGATGAATAAGAGAAGCTAGCTGAGTATAAGTCAAGGGCAAGTCAGAGGGTAAGGTACTGAGTAACATTCCTCTATAGCTCCTGCTTGAATTCCTGCCATGACATTCTTCTATAATAGAATGTGAAGATGAAGTAAACTCTTTCCTTTCCAAGTTGTTTTTGGTCAAAGTGTTTATTATAGCACCAGAGAGAAACTAGACCAGTTACTAAATATTGTATCAATATGATGGTCTAGGAAAGTGGCGAACCACTGGAGTGTTGAACTAGCTGCTGAACACTAGTGGGATCACATCCATGAGTAGCTGCTCTTGTCTAGCATGACATGTCTTAAATATACTTAGACAATTACCAAATTAAACAAACATAGGACAAGGCAGAATCTGATAAGTCCATTCACCCAGCAAGAAGCTCTGTTCCTGAGATGAAGAGAAGCTGGGCCTGATTGTGGCATCCTTTCTGTGAGGAATATAATTACCCTTCAGATGTGTCTGGCACGTTATCATAAATATTGCAGGTTTCCTTTTACTCATTCCTTACTGCCACTCAATGAAACAAATCCCATTGTTTTCTGTATTTATGAAGAGAACACAAAGAATCCTGGAGAAAACAGTTTACTTGTTCAGTGAGGGATAAAGGCCTTCAAACTTCAGTCCGACTCCACAGCTCATGTGTATTGCTATCCCCTTTTCCTAACCCCTTCCTACGTAGTTCTTTCTGCCCCCATAGACAGTTAAAATTGCACTTTCATTGTCAAATGTTCACACATAGTTACCTGGGTCTATATAAAATCTAGGAAAAATAAATGAAGACAGCATGGTATATCTTTCTGAGGCTGACCTAACTTGCCTAATATGATTATCTTTAGCTGCATACATTTTTCTGAAAATGACATAACTCTGTGATTTAAGACTGCGGAAAACAGGCTTATATATTTATATATCACATTCTCCGAATGCTATTCTTCTAATTTTGAACACCTAGATCATTTTTATAACTGAACTGTTGTGAATAGTGCTGTGATACATATTAACATCCAAGTATCTCTGTGCTTTTTGACCTGGATGGAACTCTTTGAGTAAATATTTAAGAGCAGTAAGTCTGGGATATAATGGTAGGTTTGGAAGGTTCTGGAGAATTTCTGTAGCGTTTGGACTCACTAGTTCACATTCCTACTAGCACTGTGTAAGTACAAGTTTTCCCCTTTTCTGGATCCTTCAAGCACTGTTTATTTGACGTTTTTTATGGCTGAAATTCTGATTGGAATTAGGTAGAAGCTCAATGTATTTTGCTTTGCATGTTTCTGATGGCTAGTGAGGTTGAACATTTTTTATGTATATCGACAATATGTATTTAAATATTTCTCATTTAGGCTTCTATTCTTTATATATTCCTGGTATTAGTCCTTAGTATCAGGAATCTTTAAAGTGCCCCTGATAGTTCTAATTGGCAACCACAGTTGAAATCATCAATGCATGCAGAATTTGCCTTTCACTCTATCCTCAACAAGTGATGATCACGTGGCACTGATGGATAACCGGTTTGATACTTTTCTATGAGATCATGATGGACTTTTATATTGTTCTTAGCTAGGAAATTCTGATTTGAGAGTATTTTTTAATCTAAACTGGCCAAGAGACTAGAGGAATAAAGTTGGAAGCTTTGGAGGGTGTCCTGTTGAGAGAGTGGCATTGAAGCTGTTAAGCATGAGCCAATGTAGATCTAGGTCCAGTTGGGTGGTTAAAGACGGGGCCTGACCTGACAACACAGAGTAGTATTTTAGGACTAGATGCTGGGGTTTGGAAATACCAAAGGCAATTCTATTACATGGGCAACAGAATCTGAACTGTGATTTTCAAGGTGGTTCATATGTGCCTCTTCTGAGTTGCCTTCCATCTGGACCACTCATGCTCCAGGAAGATGTGCAGCTGTCTCATATCCAGACCTCACTCTGGGTTCCCTCCCCCCCTTCTTGTTCTTGTTCTTGTTCTTGTTCTTGTTCTTGTTCTTCTTGTTCTTCTTGTTCTTGTTCTTGTTCTTCTTGTTCTTGTTCTTCTTGTTCTTCTTGTTCTTATTCTTCTTGTTCTTCTTCTTGTTCTTCTTCTTGTTCTTCTTCTTGTTCTTCTTCTTGTTCTTCTTCTTGTTCTTCTTCTTGTTCTTCTTCTTCTTCTTCTTCTTCTTCTTCTTCTTCTTCTTGTTCCTCTTCTTCTTGTTCTTCTTCTTGTTCTTCTTCTTGTTCTTCTTCTTCTTGTTCTTCTTGTTCTTCTTCTTGTTCTTCTTGTTCTTCTTCTTCTTCTTGTTCTTGTTCTTGTTCTTCTTCTTCTTCTTCTTTGTCTTCTCCTTCTTGTTCTTCTTCTTCCTCTTCCTCCTCCTCCTCCTCCTCCTCCTCCTTCCCTCCCTCCCTCCCTCCCTCCCTCCCTCCCTCCCTCCCCCCCCCTC
>NW_021604709.1:396044-497020 GCF_004785775.1 Grammomys surdaster | reverse complement strand
CAGGAAAGGAACTTGCCAAGGAGCTGCTGTATTTCTGGTTGGGGCACATCCCTTTGTCAGTGGATGCAGTCAAAACTGCCCATAATATCTGCTTGTGCTCAGTCATGCCCAAAGAGTTATATTTTAATTGAAGCAGTTTGGTTTTCTTAGGTATGAGTTTATTCTCCAAAACAGTTAACATTTCAATTTCAAAGAATAAAACAGCCAAGCAGAGTTGCCAAAACCCATGAATATTCTAGTTTTAAAATCAAGATGAAAATCCCCTATGATGAACATTGAAAAGTGTTCAAATTAATTTTTGGCATTAAAAACATATTTTCAGCCACAGTGAGTGCAGCTTAGGGCAGAATTCCATTTTGTTGCCTGTGACAGGGAGGAGTGAGGAAGGCTGCTACTTTCTGGCACTGTTATGGCAAGCTCTGGGTGTGGTGTGAATGTTGCTAACTAGGATGATAAGTAGGTGTGGGTGCTGTCTGGGGTGCAGATGCTTTCTGAGCAAATATATATACATATGACAAGTAAAGGCTTGGGAGACAGTATGCCAGCTTTCTTTATTTGTTCTGGAGTAATTTGGTTCATTCAGTGGGATGTGTGAGTGTGAGGCATTTTCTTCACCAGATGGCTCCAGTAGCTTCAATGGGTGTTTTCTACTCCAAGCTGTGCACAGTTGGATGTGGCTAGATGTGGATGTTATCTCTGTGTATGTTCTGGTGGGACCTCTCTACCTCCACCAATAACCAATGCTCTGATTTGTCTTTAAGCTCACTTGTAACAGCAGAACCCCTCTCAAGAGAAAAGAGAAGCACCTTTCTCATACCTGCACTACAGTATGCCATATCCTGGAGGGATCATCCAACACTGTGTCAGGATGCTTACCTCCCTACAGGGTATTCTAGGAATGCCAATGGTTTAATACAACCTCAAGCAGCAGAAGATGAGTCATTGGTAAATATCCCAGACTTTCTGTCCTTCAGAAAGAACATTCATAGGACCTCACAGAAGGTTCCCAGTGGGTTGTACCTCAGTTGTCTTCATCATGACTCATACCATCTTGTCTCTTGGCTTTAAAGTCTCTCCTTCCCTTCACTTTGTCTTTTCCCTTTTCTGTCTTTCTAGGATATCTCCAAATAAACTACCCACTCTAGATCCTTCTTTTCATGTATCTTTGAAGAAAATTTAGAGCAACATAAAACTGGATTGAGGCTGAGATACAGAGGGTTGTTCAATCATGTTTGAGGGCCACTTTGAAAACAATATGTGTCAAGGTACTAGTCTATGGCAAGTTCTGTAATGTCATTGTTTTATGGTAGAAGAGAGGTGAAACTGGTTAAAGAACATGTATTGCTGTCATAGACAAGAAAGGAAGGAAGGAAGGAAAGAAGAAAGTACTGATTGTAGAACCTTTGCAGTTAAAGCAAAATGAGGATAATTTTCATGAAGGATTCAGTCAAACATTGGAAAGGACAGCCATTACATGGGAATTTGTATGGCACATGACATATTTACAGCAGTGCTAGAACCTATCTATTCTTAAAAAATATTCAAAGTTGTAATATGTTCATTCTTGATGATTTATTCAAAACCCACCATTGTAAATTCTCAATGGCTGGCTCTAGACTGAATGTATCAAGTATGTTTGATTCTTCAAGAATCCTTTCCTGGAGTTTTCCAGAACATCATCCTGTATGACTATTCTATAGAGAGTCACAAAGTTGTTGCTTTGACTCTGTTGGGAGTTCAGCAACATACCACAGTGTGCCTTATTGATGACTTTCCCACATGAAGTCCAAGTAAAGAATTGCAGCTCATCCCAAAACTGCAAAAGTCAAATTTAAACAAAAGAAAAACAGAATCTGGGATTTGACATTCCCTCTAATCTTTGAACTCACCCTGGTTTCTAAAGTTCATGATAATTAATTGTCTTATCTGCTCTATTATGGAAAAGAAAGCTGATGTCTGCAGGCATGGGGAAAGGCAGGGGGCAGCTTGAGTTCAGTCTAGTTGTCAGCAAGCTTTCTACTGGTAAAGGAAATGATGGTCCATCTCTGTGAATCTTTTCATGTTCTAGAGCTTTATTTCGAGGGTTTTACATAAAAAAAATGCCTATTAAATTCGCATGCATTAATTTACATATAAATGTTTTAGTAATATATTCCATACTGCATTTCACAGATTTTTTTTTTTACTTTTATTTCATGGATATGAATATTTTGCTTACATGTATGTCTGTATATTCTGTGAGTGCTTAATGTCCTTGGATCCTCTGGGGCTGGAATTACAGATAGCTGTGAGTCATTATGTAGGTGTTGGGAAATCATCTTGAGTTCTTTGCAAGAGCAGTAAGTGCACTGAACTGTTGACCAGCCCCACTACATATGTAGCACATTATTAATATGAACATGTACACATACTTACTACAATTTTTACTAAAATGATCCAAATGTGTATTTCTAATTAGCCTATATCAACAGAATGTACACAGAACATAAGTGTGGAGCTTGAGGAATTGTTAGAAAATAAATTGCATCTATATGGTCAGTTCTTAAATCAAGAGACTAAATCCCCCAAGATATTTCTCACATTGTATAATTGACTAAGTTATAAAGAAAGAATTATGCTTCTAAAATCTAACAAAACAGCCTCCTTCTGGACAAGTATGGACCTGCCTTGTGTACCCAAAGTTTACAACTTTAGGACTTTCTATCACAACTCTATTGATTTTCCTTTAGAAAGCAAATACCAAGTTTGTGGTTAAACACAAATGGCTAATATGACAAATCATATCCTACCAACAATTTCTTTAGATTCTGGAATAAAGGACACTACTTTGACTTCAACAAAACAAATTAGGTTTTATATAAATTGAATTGTACAGCATTTGAGAAAATATATATATTCATAAAAGCCAGAAAATGGAAAAAAACCAGATGTCCCTCAACTGAAGAATGGATACAAAAAATGTGGATCATTTGCACAATGGAATACTATTCAGCAATTAAAAATAAGGACATCATGAATTTTGCTATCCAGTGAATGGAACTAGAAAATATCCTCAATGAGGTCACCCAGACCCAAAAGGACATGCATGGTTTGTACTCACTTATAAGTGGATATTAGCCATCAAGTATAGGATAGACATGATACACCCCACAGACCCAAAGAAGCTAAACAAGGAAAGGGACCCAAGTGAGGATACTTGCAACTCATTTAGAATGGAGAATAAATAAATTAGTCATAAGAGTCAGAGGGAGGAGGGAACTGGGTAGGAGAGGAGATGGGGAAGGGAAATGGGGCAGTCAGGATCAGGCATGGGAAGAGACAGGAGCAAGGACCAGAGGGCCAGGAGAATGAATGGAAATTTGCAGCTCCTGGGATGATGAGAAGCTTTAGACATGACTGATTTTTTTAAAAAACTGCCATTGAGTTTGAGGAAGTTTGTTTTTCAATAAATACTGATGATAGATACAATCACTGTGGTGATAAAAGCAAGTGTAGATGCTGAAAAGGAGTTGGCAGCCAGAGTTGGAGTAGCTCTTATATAATTTCCCAGTTGTTAGTCACTTGAACCAGCATACCTGCAGCAGAGATAGGGAAAGCGACAGGAAGCTGGTCTTGTGAATTGCAACATTGTCAGCTCTAGCCATTTGAAAGATGACAAAGCTAAAGCTTGAAGATATCAGAAAATGTATCCAAGATCAAATAGGAATTGGAACTGTATCTCATCTGATCCCAAACCTGAGGGCTTTTTTTTTCAACTTGTATCTATTTCTCATTGTTCAGCTCTGTATCCTCTCTATTTCCAGTTAGTGAATGGGTTCACTGCAGCTGACTGGTGCAAAGGGGATGGAGACTATTATGGCTCACCTGGTCTTTCTCTACTGACGAGTGAGAAGACTTATGGTGACCATGTTTACACTATATGCTGTAGCTCATGAAATCCCTTTTATAGACCCATCTTTTTTGATCTTATCACTTATTGTTTTGTGAGATGGTCATTATTTTCACCATACTGAAGTGAAAACTGACACTTGAAATAAATCCCCACTAGTAATGTCTGCAGTCAGGAAGGAGACACATTCATGCCTTTCAAGTAAAACTTCAGGCCTCTTTCTACTAAAAACAAAAAGTCAAGAAAGTGTTGATAAAAGGAGAACTTTGAAAAGATCTGGGAAGCTGTCCAAAATGTTAAGTGTGGTAAGCACCAGGTGGATTATTTACATCTTTACAGGGTCTTCTAGATAGATATCTGTGAACCAGAAGGATCTATTATTGTGAAAATATTTTAGGAAAAGCTTTTATAGCTGCTAATATAAGCTTAGATATAAGAAGGGTCAGAGAACCAAAGTTCAGGTAAGACTCCTTGACCAAAGGGTGCTCCTTACGAAGAAGCCAGATAGGCTTAGAAAGATCTGAGTTGTCAACAGGTGAGACATTTAGGGAGAAGCGGTAACTGCTGGAAAGTGTCCCAGAGACTGCAAAGGGACAGAAGATGGAGGGGGAGGTGTCTGTGCTTGGGGTCTGGCCAATTCTGCTGAGTGGCAATGTGAGGATGAATAGACTGTAGCAGCGACAAATGCTATGAGATCACTTTTTCACTCGTCCCCTTTTCCCTCTTCTTCCTTCCTTTCTCTTTCCATCCCCTGTAGCAAGTACAAACACTGGGAGATTTGTTCCCCTTCCCTTCTCCTCCTATCTTCTAACAAAGGGTCCAATGTATCTAAAGTGGGCTTCAAGCATCCTGTGTAGTCAAGAATGACCTGGAACTGATGGTTTTGCATCTGTCTCCAGGTTTTAAGCCCTTCCCTAACTCTTCTAAGATCTGTATGTCTGTATTCATTCTCTCTCTCGCTCTTTCCCAACTTTCCAAGTCCAGTTTGTACTTTCAAATACTCTGGGTGTCACAGCTGCCTTCAGGAGTAGTCTATCTACCAGGTCACTCTTCCTTTCTCAGTAGCTATCTAATACCAGTAGTGGAGGAGCTAGTGCCCCTCTCCTTCTCCATGCTGGGATTTTGTCTTCATTGCTGCTGCATAGGTTTTGTGTGTGCTATCAAAATCTCAGAGTTTATATGTGCATCTTCTCTGTTGTGTCTGGAAAGCTTTGTTTTTTTGTACCATGTTTGCTGCTTTCTGCCTCTTACAGTCGTTCAGCCCCTCTTTAGTGAAAATCCATGACTCTTGGTACAGTGGTTGGGGGGGGAGAGATTTCCAATCTAGGGCTGTACGTTCTGCAGTCTCATTCTCTGCATGGCAATCAGTTGTGTGTTAAGTTTTACCTATTGCAAAATGACTCTTCACTGATGAGGGTTGAAAGATGCACTAATATGTGGGTACATTAATAAGTCATTAGAATTTGGTTTAATATTATGTTCACTTGGATATACTTTACATGATTATAAAGGTCTCAAACTTTCTCTCCTTCTTCACTACCTCTACCTCTCATCTGTCTCATTCTCTGTGACTCCCTTTCTTCCATTTAATCAAACTCTGATCCTCAGCTGATCTGAATTTCTGTATTTTATTATCACAGTATAAAACAGCACAATAAAAGAAAGCTCAGATCAACTATTAGGAGTTCCTATAGAAAATGAGCAAATTAGGTTCATAAATGTAATGAATTAATAATTGATGTGCTTAATAAACCTCCATCTGCCTCTTGTGTGAAACTTTAGATATCCCATAAAATGAGTGAGTGATTTTTACCAACAAAGCATACTTATTGAATTATATTCACAATGTTTCCACATGCCATAGAACACATCTTACAAAGGAAAAACAACAGCATAGCTAAAAGGAGTACAAACAGAGAAGGAAGCATCATAATGACCTCTAGAAGGATGTGGAAAGGCTCAGTAGCCTCCCAATCATCAGTAGCAAAGACGAGAAGGTTTGGTTATAAAGATGGGTCAAAGTGATTATGAGTTCAATGAGCCATAGTGATTAATCTTATTCTGGCCTTCAAAATATAATATTCCAGAGCTGGAGAGATGGCTGAAGAGTTAAAAGCACTTCCTGCTCTTCCAGAGCATCCTGGTTCAATTCCCAGCATCTACAGGACAGCTCACTACCACCTGTAATTCCAGTCCTAGGGGATCCAATGCCCTTTTCCTGCCTCTGTAGGCACCAGTTGTGGTCTGGTACACAGAAGTACATGTAGGCAAAATATCTTTACACTAAATAAATAAATAAAATTTAAAAATCAATTTTTCACAAGCCAATCAGTAACAGAAGTGTCCATGTGACTTTCTTCTTGGGATACTTATTTAGTACACATTTACTGAACTGACCTGATCAAAATCCAGAGGCTTCCAGCACAGTATGATGCAGATTTTGAAATATTTCCCATGTAAGGTATTGTATGAAGTAAAGTAATGAAACAACCAGGAGGAAGACCTGCAAGAATCTAAAACAGAGGGTAAATGGAGACAAGGAAAACATAATCAAATCTAGAAAATTTCTCATTGAGACTTCCTTCTGAACAGATTCTAGATTGTGTCAAGTTGACAATTAAATGATCTGACCCTTTTTTAAAAACATTATTCTAGAGATTTCATATAACCTGCTAGGGAAGAAAAGCACCAGACACAAAATAGAAAAAATGATGAAGGTCATGCATAATGGAAAAAAACAAGAAGATCATCTTATCCACAGGATTATCCTATGTGCCCCTAAGGAGAAAATTCTAAGAAATTGACTCATGCATAAAATGTTCTAGAGTTCATGTATGAGGTTACTTTGCAGAATACAAGATCAATATACAAATATCAACTGTACTAGCCATGAGTAATCCAAAATGAGATTATGTAAGATATTACATTTATAATGGTAACAAGAAATATAAAATAAGTAGGAATGCAGGCCATAAAATATAAGATTTCTACATTAAAAATTAAAATATAATTAAGGAACAAAACATAATGGTTCTCAGTGTAAATTCTCTCTATGTCCTTGCATAGGATCAGTCAATATTGTCAAGATGGAAATTATCATCAACTTGGCCAATAAATTCAGTGCTCTGCAACTGTACTAACTGAAAGAAGACAGGTAAAGAAAATCATGATCTATGGGATTTCATTCCTATGATGACCATCAAAGGAACACCAGTGGCTGCCTGTGGCTGGAGGTAGAAATGGAGTGTATCGGAAAATGGTCACGAGGGATACTTCATGTTGATTAGAATTCTCTACAAAAAAAAAAAAAACCCACTAGATTATGGTGACAGTTATACAAGGCTATGAATTGAAATCATAAAATTGCATTTTTTACCAAGGATTTTTCAATAGTATCTCAATTATAGTTTCATAAATTTGAAAAGAAAAGGAAAGGGTGCATGGTGCATGTGGAAAATAATAGTGCCTTTGAAATATAAAGACAGACAGTAAAAGCAACACTAACACAAGACACACACACACACAGAGAGAGAGAGAGAGAGAGAGAGAGAGAGAGAGAGAGAGAGAGAGAGAGAAACACAGAAGAAGATATGCTAAATGGGTTGGAAGTGTGACAGCATTCTCAACTTTACAATAATTTGAGAAAAATAGACATAACAACTGAGAATCCTGAAACTTACAGGGTATGACAGAGCACTGAATATTGATTTTGGTGACTGACTCTGAGAATATGATGCCCTTCTTCAATGCCAATGGGCTGTATTTGTGTTTAAGAAAATAAGCCACACGTAGAGATTTTATAGTTGTATTTTCAGTATTAAAAGGAGGGGTAGGGATTTTATGCTGCTATGGATTAGATATCGTTTATCCTCTAAAGATTTCCTTGCTAAAAGTTTTGTCCCCCATGTGATAGTGTTGGAAAGTAGTGGAATGTTTGAGAGCTGGGGTCTGGTGAAAAAGTTGGTCATAACTGTCCTCAGAAAGAGATTGGTGCTAACCTCCTGTAATGGGATAGAGCCTGCAGAGATAAAAAAGTTCCCACTAAAGCAAGTTTTGTATAAAAGGATGAGCCTTGGCCTTTCCCTCTCTTGTCATGTAAACTCTGTCTAGTTTTTCTTACTCGGACAACATACACTGTTAGAATAAAAGAGAGAGCTCAGTTAATGACAATGTCATACAGTTTTGACTATCAAACTACCATAATTGTGAGGCCAACAATCGTTTATTCATTAAGGTACTCAGCCTCAGGTATTTTATTACAGCTACACAAAATGGACTAAGACAGGAAAGAAATGACCATCAGCAGACTGCTGGAAGGAATACTGTCATACAGTGTCTCTTCCTGTTACAGAGTTCAAACAGAAGTCAGACTCCAGATGTCTATTATGCTCCATGGTTTGAATCTTTCTACCAAAGGTAATATATTAGCGTCCCAATTGTGGAATTCCAAGAGCATAGACTATTTAGCACAATTGTGCTCTTGCTTTAATATTAGATGTTTAAATAGGACAACCATTTCTTCCAGAGTTGGTGAGCATTGAGGGTAAATAGACAGACAGGATGAAAAATCAGCAGTTAACTGACCTTGCCAAATTTTCTCTTAAAACTCAGTGTACAAATAAAGCAGACCATTCAGCCAGAAGGCACAGTGCCCACACTGGCTCCCTCGGGAGTGTGTTCAGTGCCCTAAGGCAGAGGTAGTTTGTAATTGTATTTTTCTATTCATTACAAGAATTACATTTTAGAAACTCCACTGTGAATTTTGTTTGTTGAAAATAATCTAATATAAAAAATT
This sequence comes from Grammomys surdaster, assembly GCF_004785775.1. Taxonomy (NCBI): domain Eukaryota; kingdom Metazoa; phylum Chordata; class Mammalia; order Rodentia; family Muridae; genus Grammomys; species Grammomys surdaster. Next base: position 488,336 of record NW_021604709.1, on the reverse strand, counting down.
AAGGAACAATGAAACAAAAAGATTGCATTCATAAGAGTAACAAAATTGCTAAAGCTTCTATGCACAAAATTGCTCAATGTTGCTGAGTAATATCCAAGAAAACCTGAATAAATGAAGTTGTTCATTTTGTTTATGACTAAAACACTTAATATTTCAAAAGGTATTTTTCTCAAAAAAATAGTTTATGAAATAATTGCAATCTCAATCAATGCTCTTCAGTAATTATTGCAAACTTAACAAGCTAATTCTAGAATTCATATGGGACAAAAGAACACAAAAATATTCAAGATTATTTTCAAATTACATTCAATGAATGTGCAGGTAACCTACTAACTTCCCAGTAACAGTGTTGCTGTAATTGACTCCCAGTTCATTATAATCCTATTGAGTAGCACTTATAAAAGCTAATTCTAGAAGGATCAGAGAAGAAACAAGTGAAATGAATGCAGCTCCATCTCTAAACAAAAATTAGGGATTAAATCAATAATATAAAGTGAGAGAACATTTATGCCACTGAAGCAACAGAAAGCCATTTATGCATTATACTTAGCAGGGAGAATTAATAAATTTATACTCAAAATGTATTTTCTGCAGTTTGAATTCACGAAATAATCGTAAAAGATTAAAAGCAGAGAGGAAACACTGTTACACACATTACAAAATATTAATGCCTAGAAAAAAAAGATTCTCATGATTCCTCTGAAAAAAAGAGTTTGATGTAAACCTTCTATGAAAGGAAGCTATAAAAAGATAATTCAAGGTAGAGAAAACCTGGAACATTAAGGCTAATTAGAGGAGAGGGCCACACAGAGTGGTGTGCAGCTATCCTGGCAGAGGAGGTAGATAAAGAGAAGGTCAGAGATTCTCGTACACTGTGTTACTTTCCTTTCCATTGCTTTCTGTTCTCTCAAATGGTAAATACCTGAGAAGAAATTCAACTTACAGAATTAAAGTTAATTTTAGTTTATGATTTATAACTTAGTCTGAGATTAGTTGGCCTCATTGCTTAAGACAACAGAAGACAGACTTCCCCATGGTGGAACAAAATTGGTCAGCTCATGGTATATCAAGGAGGAAAGAGGAGAATGGAAGGAAAAGGAGGAAGGGAAGGATGGAGAAGAACAAAGAGAAGGAGCCTGAGATAAAACTATCATTCAAGGATATGTTCTCAGTGACTACTACTTCCAGTGAGGCCATGTAAGCAGCTGTAGGCCAGGGACACAGCTCTGTGGTACTACATGCAGCTGGTGGGATTCTTTGCCTTAGGAAAAAACTTTAGGGTGAAGTAATAAAAGCAGAGTTGATGTTTATTAAGAAAAGGTTTGACACATTTAAGTACAGGTGTGGAGTTCATAAGAAAAGCTATGCATGTGTCGTGGCAACAGCTCTATGTAAAATTTGGAGGCTTTTGGAATTACATTGCTCAAGGAGTTTCAGGAGAAACCCTACATTTTTTCTTCTTTTTCTTACATTAAAAAATGAAATACTAAGTTGAGTTATCTTGAATATTGCAATCTGATAAAATATGATTATAGGTCACCAGTGTTACATAATGGATTAAACCTTTTCTTTTACTATAAATAGATTTTATAGACCTGTATGAACGATTCCTCCCAAATTTAAGGTTACAGCTAAAAAAGAGAAAAGCAGTATTTAACCATATGTTAGGCCTTAAACATGGTTACTATGCAGTGGCTTTTCCCTCTATGAAAAACGTGATCGTCTCATTGACGTCTTAGAGTACAGCTTTTCTTTGCATTACCCATATGTATAATTCCAGTGACTTTTAAGGTACACCTTAAAAGGTTGTTTACAGATCTCGTTTTGCTTTCTTTCACTTTCTTTTGATAAATAAAATTATAGGGTGGCTTCAGAGATCCATTGATGAAATTATAATATGATAATATAAAACTAAGAGCCACTTGCGTCGCCCAAAGAGGTTAGGTAGGACATGTGCATTTTCTGTAAATAGGCAGTAGTTATGGCAGGGAAACAAGCAGATCTCCTAAAGTTTCCACCACCTCCCAGTCACCTTTTAAACAGTGAATCCATTGATGGAGAAATGTATTCATGAGGACAGAGCTTTCATAAACCAGTTGAAGCAGGATAGAATGACAAGAAAGTAGGTGAACCTGAGAATAGAAATATAGTTGAAGAATCTTGCCACCAAAAAAATAAGAATTCCAGAACAATTAACCACTGCATAAAGCCTTCCTCCTTTCCCAGATATAAATCCTCTATTTTCATGAACCATTACCAGAAAGCCTATCACAGGGAATAACCACATACTAACTGCTTTGAACAACTATAGTAGATTTGAGGTTTACATTATCAAGTAACCAAGGTACTTTGGGTTCATCCTTTAACTTCATTTATCAAAAGACAGAGGAAAGGAAAAGAAAAAAATCTTTTAGTAACATTTTAAATTGCAACTTGCCAGCCACCAAAATAAAATATACGGCTAATGCTAAGAAAATTAACTGTAATTTTCCCTTGAAGATACCCAAACTATAGCCCTACTCAGCAATGTCTTTCTTTCTCAGTACCACTCCATCACCAAGCTGTCCTACTTAAACACTACTCTAAAATATACATTTAATAAGATCTTCAACACTGTTTCATTCTGGCTAGATTTATAATTCAATTTCAATACAAAATCTAAGAATTCATGTCTAGACTGAGTCAAAGTGCCTACAAGATCAAGAGGTTTTGGAGAGCTGTGTCTCTGTCCTCTCACCTCTGGCATAGTCAGTAACCCCCTTTCTAAATGCCTTACCTCTGAACAGTGATCCCCTGGAACAAAGTCTCCAACGCATTAACTTTAGTGAAAATATTTAAAATCAAAACCATAATATATTCCAGTGCAGACAAAGTTTCCAATATTAAGAAATGAAAAAGATCCAGTGGAAAATGTTAAGTTGATTGTGATACCAAAACAAACAAAACAAAACAAACAAACAAACAAACAAACAAAAGAACCCCCCTAAAATTCCCCAAATCATATATTGGTTGATAGAGAAACATGGAAAAGGCAAGTCAACAAATTAGATTACAATCACGAATGCCTGGCTTTTTCTTTGCAGTCTTACAATGCTAACAACTCCTCTGGGTGTGATGCAGGAATATGAATGGCAGTCATTTAGCTCAGCTTTCTATCCCCTCAAAGCAGGTCCCAGGATCCCTTTGTCCTACAGGGAAAAAGTGTGGGAAGCTTGTGGAAACTTTAAAAGATGTATTTCCAATGATCACCAATTAGGTATTTAGGATATATGGATATTTAGTTTGCTCACTGGGAGTAAGAATTAACTTCCCAGTTGCCTTCCCAGGTGGGAGAGAGCTGCTGCCATGCTCACATACTACCATCCTGGAGGTTCTTTGTCTCTTCAAAAGCCCATAGTTTTTCTTAAAAGTCCCAAGGACCTAGGTCAGTCCCATGTCTGCATATATGTTACAGTTGTGTACCTTGGTTTCCTTGTGGGACTCCTAACAGTAGAATCAGGTGCTGTCTCTGACCCTTTTGCAAGCCTTTGGGACCCTTTTCCTCATGCTAGGTTGCTTTGTCCAGCCTTAATACAAAAAGAGGTGTCTAGTCTTATTGCTCCTTGCTATGTCAGGCTTGATTGATATCCATGGGAGGCAAGCAATTTTCTGAATTGAAACTGTGAAGGAGTGGATAGGGTATGGTAGTGCAGCAGGGAGGGAGGGATAGAGACTGGATAGAGAGGCGGGAGGGGAACTGCAGTCAGGATGTAAACAATAACAACAACAAAAATAAAAGAAAGTCACAAGGAGCTTTGTAGGAATGTCTAATAGGCAACTTCATGTTTTCAGCAGATAGAGGCTGATCATGGATGGGGGCAGCTCTGATAACCAAGAGTTGCCATTCTGTCTCTTCCAGGAACCATGAGTCAATACCACCAAACAACTGACTCAAGGAATTTACTGAAATTAAAACAAGGAAATTAAAAAAAAAAAAACAAATCAACAACAAAAACTTGGTTATAAAGACAAAACCCTTACCAATCTCCCTACTATACTAAAAAGAAGTAACTGTTCCCTTTGGCAACAGTAGAATGAACAAACTCTTCCAGATTTCAGGGAAGCATGTTACCTTATTAATGTGGAAGTCTGGCTTTTCTCTGTCCAGTCATCACCAGTCAACTGAAACAATGAAGTATAAGAAATTTGAACGTAGGCAGCAGCTCTTTGCCTTCATGGGGCACTGCAAAAATCACCAGACATTTTTTATAACCTGCAGCCTTCCCCATAAGTATGATTGTTACTGGGAGCTGTTAGGTTGAAGCCTGGATCGGCAACCCTAATAAGCTTGGCTACCACTCACTTTAATAGTGAAGAACAGAGAAAGAGGATTCATTGGATGTGACCACATTGGGAAGAGAAACATCAACAAACAAAAAGATGTCCAGTGATCTAGAAAACCCTTAGGGATTTGATTCTGACATGAGGTTTAGATTTATTTAATTAGATACAAGGCGTTAACAATCTAGCTTTGGTTGGCCTGGAACTCACTATGTAGATAAGGTAAACCTTAAATCACATAATTTGAGAAGTTCTAAGAATCAGCCTGAAACTGCCTGCTAATTAGGTAAGTAGACTGATAGGAGAAGGACCATGAGGAGGTAATAAAGATGTTGAACTTCCAAGATGGCGGATAAATTTTTCCCTTTTTGACCTGAGACAAAAGCCTGGAAGCTTCAAAGGCCTGTGGACTTTGTTTCCCACTAGCATCCCAGCTGCTGATGGACTGACTCAACAAGTTCAAGGCCAGGTCGGGATTGACTCAACAATTTCAAGGCCAGGTCGGGATATATTTACACAAGAGACTGGGTCAATCAAAAATCTATCTTTCTTCAGGTTGATTAATACTAAATTAGGGCTGGAAGACTCCATAAAGACTTGAAAAATCGCAGTTCTTGAGAAGAGACTGGACTTTTGGCTTCAGGAGTCCCCTCGTTTTTGTGAAGGATCTATTTTTTTTTTCTGTGTGTCTGCAGCATGAGTGAGTTTCCTCAAACCAATAAATAACTTTCTTGAACTGCTGATTCTGTCCACTTCTGTTTACAAAGTTCAAGATTTAATCACTACTAGCCATTGTACTAAGATTTTTCTTTTCCTGCCTTTTAATTCTTTAAGTGCCAGAGAAGATAAATCTGGTCAAGACCCTAAGACCCCACATTGAGTGCTGGGATTAAAAGCATCTACCACCATGTCTGGCTGAGGGTTAGATTTAGATATGGACCTATTAATAACTAAGTAGTCCTAGTCATCAGTGATCCATTATTGTCTCCACATCACTGTCTCCTATAAGATGATCTGAATAAGTAAAAAATATTTTTATCAGAGATAGTTCTTCCTCTGGCTTGCATGCAAGTTTTATCCCTCCTCTTACCACTAGCATAGGATCCCTGGGACATTCTATTTCCTCATTGCTAATTACTTCAATAGACTGATAACCAAAGGGAAAAGCATACCTGTCTCTGTTTAGAACATCTTCCCTCCTGCCCGGATAGTTTGCACATTCCTAGTGCAGGACTCTCAGCATTCTAAACATCTATGTGGCGAGCAAGATGCCATGAAAAAGCACAAATGTTGTTTAGATCGCAGAGTGCTGGGACCCCTCCAGTTTCATTCTGTTTTTGCAGAGGCTGCTGTGATTACAACCATTGTTGTGATCACTCCCAGGCTGCAGGGCAGTTACCACCTGCCTGTGCTAAGTGCTTGATGTATCTTTTCTCATCTCACTCTTGGAAAAATACCCTGGGGTGGTCACTGCTGTAATGCAGATATCCCACCCCACCCCCCCACCCCTGCTTTGGTATTAGCAACTGGGACCCAGCAAAAAGTCTATTAGGTAATTAGGTACTCAATCTCCCAAAAGGGAATTCTCCGGGTTTGCTAATCTGGGATTTGCAAGAATTTTCAGTCTCTCTTGATATGCTCAGCCATCAGCCATCTTCCTCCTCCTTTAAAGGCAGCTTCCAGAGGAGCCAGGTTCCTTGTAAGATATCACATCTTACTCCATTTTCACCTAAGGGTCCTTGTGTTACAGAAATGAGGAATCCTGAACACTGAAGGCAGGGATGAGAGAACATCATCACATTCATGTCAACCACATCCTACTCCTCTTCTTGGATAAATAATGCATCCTACCAAAGAAGCACAATTGCTGTTGATTGTTAATACTATACCTTTAAAATCAGAAGTCTTTAAAGTCCTGGTTCATCGTAGACTCCCTTTCTTCCTTCTTTTCTCCTTCATCTAAAATTGATGTTCCATTGAGTCGTAGGCATCCATGCAATATTGTGTGATGGGTGATTTTCAGGAAACTGAAATTTTTGTTTCTTTAGAGGAACATGGAGGTGGCCAGTGCTGAAAAAAAATGAAGAGGCCCTAGAGTGATGAAGGATCAGAAACTCCATTCTATTCTAAGACTTGGGCATTTAGCTGATAGATACTATAAGTTATCATAGGGGCATAGTGGTATGAGAAACTTCAGTTTTACAAAGATCTCCCTTGCTAAAAGATGGAAGCTCTATTTTCAGCTAACTAAAATTTTATAGGGAAATATATGTGGTCTGGTTGATGACTAGCCCTCTAGAAAAGTTTGAAGATGGATACAAAGGCTGATTTACAGCACATGGTGGGATTTGTGGTATGATCACCCTCACCTTAGCTAGTGTCAAATTCTTAACAGTTTACCAATGGACTTTGACTTTGCTCTAGTACACCATGAGACCACTCCAGAGTTTGTACTGGGGTCAGGTAGTCAGTTAGGGTGGCTCTTGTGACCCTCACATTGAACATATTACAGTCTTAGCTGCATTGTGGCATCTCTAGGTATGGAAGCACCTCTGACCCTAAACTCCAACTCCAGAGGTACTGAGGAACCTGTGCACTGGGCCCAAGAGCTGGCAATTTCCATAGCTTTGCAGATGTAGGATAAAGAACCAAGGCCATGGTAAGAATTATTTATGGTGATTATTGAGTTTTCTTTCTGTTACTCTTTGCTATGTTTGGGTCTCACTATTCTGACAGTGATTGAACACCTGATACACATACCAGCAGAGTTTTGCAAATGAAGGAGTGTTTGGTTAACAATAATTTGTGCTGTATGCTCAGGATACTCATTTTGGGTTGACTGAGTGTAGTGGCAGTGTTGATGGTCTGTTTGCCTGTCCAGACTCTAACCACAGCCTCACAAGAATACATACTCTCAGTTTCCTGACACTGGCTCAAGAACTTTGTATAACCTTCTTTGGCTAGCAGACTAACCTCTGCCCACAGCAGGAATGATCCACCCAAGATCTGATTCCACCTGCAGCTACCACCTGATGAAGGTCCAAGAGTCTGTGCAACAGCACCTCAGTCTTCACAGACAGCAATTTCATCCCCAAAGACTTTCTTACAATTGATATTCCACCCTATTATCTGCTGCTAGCTAACACATGATCTGGGGAGCAGCAAGCACATTCAGGTAAATTGCTGGAATATCACCCCTCAGCCCCTCTCCAGTGGAGCAAATCCAGAGCAGAGGAACTTGAGGACATTTTCTGACCATAGTAACTCAGGTAAACATAGTCTGACCTTTGGTGTGATTGATTAATGATAGTTTTCGGGGAGTCAGAGTTGAGGGTATCTGTAAAACAAAACCCAGAAGGTGGATTCATTTTCCATTCCAGAAGCAGGGAATCTCCCAAGCTGTTTACATTTGACTCTCAGGTTCTTTATTGAGCTTTATTGTCATGCAATAAGTTATTTCTTTTTTAATTCTATTTTCTGTATTTCCACCATGATGTGAGCATGTTTCCCTCCTATAATTGCATAGTCCATTGGAACAATTTAAAATATCAGGTAGGATGAGTTTCCATGGCCTGACTAGCATATATACAGCTTATCCCCAGAGGCATCTCTGTCTGAACGAAGGAACTAACAGTTCTTGCTCACCAACACATGCAAAGCAGTACCATGGTCCTAATTTATTTGTATAAGAGTCCTGTGAACTATAGGAATCAACCACATTGAGCCAAAAGAAAAAACTAAGGCTTCCAAAATCAAGAAGGCCAGTGCTTCAGCTGGACCTTACCAATCTCAATGGAAAAATGGGTTAGATGTCCTGGAAAGTAGGGCAGTGTTTGTGAATTTCTTGAAGTGTGGCCCTGTTCAGAATGTTGTAGTATTTAGGTTATAGACACCCAGATTCCTGCCCTCCTTCCTGCTCTGCACACCTGCATTAATATGCAAGGAAGATCAGGGATCTACGTTTCTAGCAACTACTTACTCCTTATTTTTACTAGAACCTTTAATATTAAAACTGTTAGCTGAGAGAATATTTGTAAGAAAAATCTTACTAAGATCTGCCTAAGTTGATTATATATCTCAGTGAGATTCACGTCAGGGGTAAAGTCAAAGTGAACACATCTCTTGAGATAATCATAGAAGTATGTTTGGTCAAAATTTAAATGAATTTAATTTCCAAACCCTAGTCACAAGCAAGTAGCACATCTCATATTCACTGCTATGAAGTCCAGTTTAGAAGCAGAAACAAGAGGAATTGTGCCTCCTGCTTCCAAGTTATTTGAGATGCTGGGATAGCTTTGCAAGTCCAGAGGGGCTCCAAAACATGACTGCAGTGGTGCACCTAGCTGACCAGGGGTGCTTTTGCCTTAAAGGCTTTTGTCCATCTATGTAAATCCCCTTTGATGTTGAGGACTGTCTTTGAAACCAATAATTCCCTTCTTGTTTTAAGGTGGAGTAGCTAAATCTAATGTTAAGAGAGTCTGGAGAACGCTGGTTAAAGGGCATATTGTGACCCGACCGGCGGGTCCTGGTTATTCGTGGGGGCGAGGAGGACCGCAACCTGAAAGAAGAATGGGCGGGAGAGAGAAAGGACTCAAGCAAACAATTGCTTGTCAAGAGTCGTGTATTTGAACATGAAATATTTTTTTATAACATGCTTTACAAGGGGAGGGGGTAAAAGGGGCCAGGTAGTGGGAAAGTACAGAATCTTCTCGGCCTGTGCCTTGAACATGTCATGGTCTATACGGTACACTGCCTTGAATTGTGATCCACCTGCTATTCTTCAAAAGATATGGTACACTGCTTGAGTTATGGTTTTCCTGCTATACACTGCTTGCCAAGCAGGAGCTTGTGTTTGCCAGGCTGCAGGGGACATTGTGCAGGTGGAGAAAGGTAGGGGGTGAGGGTAAGGGCGAGGGTCCCGGCTTCTGGCAATACTGGACAATTCCTCAAGGCATCTGTGGACTGCTCCTGAAAACCCAGCTCTACTCTCCTATCTTGAGCTGTTTGAAAAAATTCACTTCTGGAATATCAGCCTGCAGCAAATAGTGGTGACATTGGCTCATATGTGACAGATGAGAAACACTTCTGTGTCTTATTGAGACTCTAAACAGCAGGTGTGAGAGTCTTTCCCATCTTGAGAATATGAGGGCATACCAGAATGAAAACTGCTCTATCACCATACTGTGGCCCAGGGTAGGGTATGGGCTCTAGTAGAAGAAGGGAGAGTTCTCTCTGCAGCTTCTAACTGGGTCGTGGCTGTGGCAGAGCTACAGAATTTCAGGAAAAAGCCTATGTGCCCTCAGCACTATGGAGTCTGATTCCTATTAGTCTGGGACCCGATTCCCTGAATGTTAAACCGTATAACTTCTGAGCTCTTAGCACCTTGCACATTGAACCCCACTCCTGACCACCAATTACAGGATGAGAGACATAGCCTTCTCCTCAACAACTTCTTTCTCTGCAGTTCTGGGCTGGAGGGATATAAATCAGTGTTTATTCTATCTTACCTTTGACAAGCAGAAGGTCCAGCATATGATTTTGAATCAATACTGTTTCTAAATACCATTCACTTTCATCAAATGGAATATGATTCTTCACTTCCTTCTTGGCTCAGAATGAACAAAATAGGACTAGAAACCCTGGAAAGTGATCTGAGATGCAAATTGGCTACCCACAGAGAGGGTACCATTGACTGAGGCTACAAAGGAAAGAGTATGCCACATTCAAATAGATGAGCAAATATAAGCACTTCACACACAATCTATGTGGATATCTTCTAGAGTAGTCACAAGAGCTACCAAGCTACAACTATTAATGCATTCCTTAGGTGAATATACAAACAAGTTCCATGGTCTCCTGAAAAGCAGTGCCCCTTTACCATTCTCCCTTGTGCCACTCAAATCACCTTCTAATGCTGTGAGGAAAATTTCTAGGATTTACCATCTTCAGTAGTCTTCTCATTTTGCCTTCATTGTTCCATGTTCTGTGCTCTGCCATTCTTATCCTAATCTATAATTGCTCCATATGTAAGTGTGTTTACTGGTCTTTAAATCTCTTGTATATATATAGGAGCTCCATAAGTTGGGTAGAAATTCTTCTATCTCTTTTGTTACTACATCTCCACCACTTATGGGAGGACGATTCATACACATGCAAGCTAATGTCATAAATGATGGCAAATAGTGTGGAAAGAGTCCTGCCATGTGATGTCAACTTCGCTGAGTTTCAGTCATGACAGTGGTAAACGTAAATTTGATCTGTCTGCATTGCGCACTTCCTTCCAATTCTGATGCATACTGAAAACAAGAGGTCCGGGCAGGCCCCTCTGGCTGAAACTCATCAGAGTAGGACTTAGATTTGGAAACTGCCTTGGTCATGGTGATGGTGTTTCTGCCTCAGCTATATATTCAAAGTCCATATCCACTGGCCTTAAGCCTTTGAACTCTCAGGATAATGTAAGGAGCATGTCCCATGGCATTTAGGAAACCAGGCAGCATTCTGCCTCGTTTCCATGGTGATATGACAGACTTTAGAATTCTAGCTTAAAAGTGATGTGAGACTCTCCAGAAACATCAATGTTACCAGCTCTTCTTTCAACTGTATTCCCCACTGAACTCCGTCACAGAATAAAGGCACACAAAGGAGACACTCACCCTCATTGATCTGTGAACTTCACATTCTCTGATCTGTCATGAGTTATTCTGGGTTTGCTTTGGGCCTTGGCAATTCTGTACTTCTGCTGGGATATAGCTGAAGACCTGGCTTTGGCTGTGCCTGGAGCAAGAGAGGGAGTCACTTCTAAGCCAATGTAGTTGAAGCACCGTTAAGACACCAGAAAGATCCCACCCAAATTGATGGCTGCCAAGTTGTCTGTGATTCCAATGCTGCAGTACATGGAATCCATATCAGGATGTGGCTGTAATATGCTGTGGGTATTGTCTAACTGAGATGCACCTTGTGGGGAATAACATAGGCAATACTGGAACCCTTACATTACATATCACACTACACCTGCATACATAATAGCACAATGCAGACAACGAAACAGTCAATAATAATCATCACTGGGAGGTGAAACATGTGAGAAATGGATCAATAATGCTGCCTTCTGATGGCAATCATTGACCAATGTTCCTAGACAAATGTGAGCAAAGGAGAGGTATGCAGAGAAAGCAAGGGGATAATACCCAGGAGGGACTGGAGACAAGTGCCTAGTGAATGTTTCTGGGGAAGTAAACACAAGGGCAATATCTGTCATGGAGGAAGAACATGGCTCGTCTCAGTTATCTCTGGATATACAGGTGTCTTTTGGGAGTGGTACTGATGTAAATCTTTATTCAGATTATATAAAAGAATGAACCTTGTAAGAAATTGTGAATCAAATTTACACAAAGCAAAAGACACTTAAATGAGATCATTGAAGTGATAGTAAGACAGGCCCCAGGGCAACAAAGAATAAAATGTTAATATAGCTTAAATTAAATGTGTTAATCAATGAAGAAAGGGAAGTGTTAAAAGAAAGTAAGTAAACATGGAATCAAGAATGGTGGAAATGAATGTTTCTGCCTATGAACTCCCATAGCTATGGCCTGACTCTTTTTAGGAGAACTGGCTTGCTCTTCTGATTTGATGCATTCCCCATGCAGTTCTCCCAGGAGGATTTTGCTCTTTGTTTTTCTCTGCAGGTATAAAGATGGCTAGAGATATCAGGATGAGCCACTGAGTCAAGGTGAGCAGTGCATTTTTTATTTTAGTTTGCATAACAGGATTTTTGTTGATACTTACTGATAGTGTGAGCTTAGCAAATGTGAATCTTTACCTGAACCGTTGTTTTATAATTCAATAGCAAATGAGATCAGATGACCAGACCTATGGAACTGTTGAACTCAGGCACAGTGGAACTCCATTGTCAGGCTTTGGCAGCCTGCCTGCTGGAAGAGTCAGATCAGCCTAGCATTCATTCAAACTGCAGGTCAACACAGGCTCCTCAGAGATGCTCAAATTGTGCTCTGAAGTTGTCCTTAAACAGCCACAATAAATAATTCTCTCATTGCTTTGTCCTACAGAGTGAGATTTCTCACTTCTGTTTATTAACTAGATTATCAAAAGCAGTCTGTCTTGTCCTCACCTCTCCCCACTGCCACAGCATCTGTAAGCAAACAACACAATCATCTTGCTGAAGAAGAGTGAATAAAAAGCTCTTGATTTATAAGTCACATGGGGAGCTGGCAGAGCAAAGCATGTCCAAAACAAACTAAAAACATAAATCACTCTCTTGGAGGTGGCATGTATCTATTACTGCCTGCAAACATCCAAGGCTTTCAAACGTAAATTTACCTCAGTGTCACATAGCTATGACATCACATGGGAGTCCATGCCAGGATGCAGCTCACTCCTGTGGCTCTTTAGACTCCCCCCCCCCCAGCCTTTGCTTTAAAGTACTCAAGATGGGTGTGACTTGGTCTCTGACTTCTGCCTATGTAAGTAGAATGGGTTATTTATGTGGCCCAGAAGGGATCAACAATAAAGATGAGCCTGATTATTGCTCAAGAGAATTTCCTGTAGAGGGTAACTAAAAATGTTGTCAGATGGAAACACCCCATAGCTAGGCATGATAGCTCATACCTTTATTCTTGGGACTCAGAAGGGTGGTGAGAATTTAAGCTCAGCCTGTGCTAGAATACAATCCTGTCTCAAGAAAGGTAGGAAGGGAGGAAGGAAGGAAGAAAAAAGAAAATGCAAGTCCCATAAGAAAACTAGATTAACAATCATCAGTTGAGTAGTTCCAAATGGCTCATAGGATTTTGCATACTACCAACACAAAGAAGTGATGAATGTCTAAGGTGGCAGACATGCCAGTCACCCTGATCTGATCTTCACACTGCTCATGGGTATTGAATGCCATGCTGTACCCCATAAATACCTGTAATTACTGCCCCTGTAAGAAAGAAAAATGGATTTTTGAAAAAAATTATGCCGAAGAGTACTCACCAGATGATTCATCATTCAAGCTGGTGCTGTCTTGGCAAGATGTAAATTTAAGAAATTCAGGTCACCTACAAAAGTTGTAAACAGTTAGAGAGAGCATACAGTCAACCTCAAAAAGTATAGAAGCTGGAATAGCTGAAGCAAGTGTCAGGATCTTGTACCTGCCTCAGGATATCTTTTTTTTTTTTTTCTGGAACCTGAGGAAATTTTGTCTCATGAGCTTTCTCAAGAGCTCTTTGAGGTGGTCCTTCCTAAAGATCTTTCCTCCCAAAGTTTTCTGCTACCCATGTAAGCCCTGATGGGCTCTGGCTCTGTGCTACAGGGTAGGAAAATGGAAAAGCAGAGAACTGTTGCCTGAAGATTTCTTGACTTGGTGTCTTGAATTTTTAACTCATAGGGTTTCTAAAGGATAGGTGAAAGAAATAGAGGGATAGGAATTTTGTGGTAAAAGTCATATGCCAGGAACTTCTATCAAGGTAGGGAAGGGAGAGAGAGACCAAAAAGATTTCTAGGGCTAACAGGTTGGGGAGCATTCAGTATTGAAGAAGCGAGAGATATTTATATCCAGTGTCACAGAGAAGTAGGTTAGGGTCATTGGAACTTGAGGAAGGGGCAGGGAAGGCATTGGGTAACAGATTTCCTCTCTCCATTCTGGTAATGCCTATGGATGAATCCCAGAGACAATGACAGACAAGGAAAGGTCTCTTCAAGGGGAGCCAAAGCAAGTAAGTAATAAGGCCAACTTCAACATACTCCTAGACATGAGAATAGATTATAGTTAATACATGCCAAGAATGAATGAGATGTACTTCCATTTAGACAAGAGGGCTGGGGTTCAAAGGTCATGAAGTTGGAGATTTCTAGCTTTCCTCACCGAGGACTTCTAAGAGTTTACCATCTTGGGTCAGGAAGGGAGGACCTCTTTGGTGTTTATTGCTATGAGAGATAGGAGTAAGGATGTGTGGGAGACGAACTTGCATGACTATGAGAGATTATAGCCCAGGCTTGATTGTGTTTCCTCCTGTGGAAAGTGATGGAGAGGTAACTAGAGTCCTGAGAATGTGTAGGGAACAGTATCATATCAGAGTTCTCACAGAGGGCTTAAATGAATGTGCCATTTAAGTACCATTAAGTAAAGTTTATGGAAACAAATAGTTAAAACAGCTGTGGCCATGAAGTTGTTTGGTTGCCCTTAAGAACAGATGGACAAGAGTAAGAAATGGAGTAATTCCAGCCCAGAAAGATATACATGCTGGAGAAATAGCACTGAGCTGAGGACGCTGCTGACAGTCACCACAGGGTCAAAGTGCTGGAAAAAAGAGACTCTAGGGAAGAAATGTACCTCTACTGGTGTCCTACAGTCTTCTGCTGATGTTTTCTAGGCAGACTCGGTTGGACACTTTCAAGCCTGAAGTCAGTCTCCTGAGCAACTGGCCTCAGTCTTCCTCGGCACACAACGCAGCATAGTCCTAAAGGTTAGACAGTGACTCTAAAGTTGGGAATATTATTGAAAGTAGAAGCTAAAGTCTAAGGCTCAGCTTCTTATACTTTGGCTTGTGATGCTCTGTGGGATCATTGTAACTGAAAGTGGAGGTGAAAAATGCACCAACAGTAGAAAGTTTCTGAATGTGTAATGACAAAAACATTACTCAATATCAAATGAGTCCAAGATGTTTCTGGCAGTGCTGGTCTGTGCTGCATCATGAGATTTCACTGCAGCCTTGGCTCTTTGTACTATGTATGTCACCATGTTATACAACACCAGTGCATGTTGCTTGAAATATCTCAGCTCAGATTTCTGACTTTTATATGTTATAAATTACACTGTTTTATTACACACAGTGCTTTCTGTTCTTGTAAAAACACAATGGCTTAATTACAGGAAATAGAGACTTTTAATAATTTTCTACCATCACTCATCAGCATATGCATATCAAATTAGCATATCTTTGAATTGTATTGCTAGAAATTATTTTTTCTTTGAAAGTCACCATATGAATTACTCTCTTGAGTTTAGTAATATGTTATTAACAGAGTTTTGGCTTGGAATTGGGACATAATTTCTACAATGACCCTAAACATTGTTCTGCCATTTTGTTCTACATAAAGCAAGTTTCTTAGAATTGGCAGTTATGTGGTAAAAATAATAATCAACTCCAAAAGATATAGATGTTCTATGTGTCTGAATGTTCAATATTCAATCAAGATTTTGTTCTTTATGCAAAATTAAAGAAACTCATTAATCTTATCAGTATGCAAATATGCTTAATCTTTAATGGTAAACTTATATGTATATTAAAGAATGGTCCTAAAATAAATTTATTTATAAGGAGTATTACCAATAAGTATTTAATTTGCTTACCTATTTTATATATCTGTATACCCAGAGCTGTGTAAACATTTCTTAAATGAATAGAGCTTATAAGTAAAAATAATTTAAGAAGCCCTTTTCTAAGCCAAATGTATTGTCCATGCCAATGTCTCAGTTCCAAAAGATAGCTCACAAGGAAGAGACAGGCCATGTGGCCAAAACTGTGCTTCATGAACACAGGACAGCAGATGGATTAGAATGCCACCTTTTAAAAAGTCTGGACAGATACCTCAGTAGTAACCCAAGGCTCAGATTGTAGTATACAATCAGTCTGGCAGGGAATGGTATATCTTCAGCTGAATTATTTGGATTCTTTTATGTGTTAAGTGCCCAATAGTTCCACCTAAGTATGATGATGCGCCATGTGCAGGATGCTGTAGCTTAGATTTGTATTGTTCTTTCAAAGGCCATGTGGTCATAAAACCTTGGTTTCAATGAGAGGTAATGGAAGCTTTTAGGAGGTAGAGCTTGGTATGTAGCTTTTAGTTCTTTAGGAATTTATCCTTGAAGAGGACAGTGAACCTTCCTTTTACTTTCATTTTCTGGTGAATAGGTTGCTCAGCTACATGCTGACTCTATGACATGCTACCAAAGGCCTAAAGCAGCAGGAACATTGGTCATGGATTTAACACCCCCATCTCTGGTCCCAAACAAACATTTTTGTTTTATAAGTTGATTTTTTTTAATGTGTTACAGAAACAGAAAGCTGACTTATACATAGCATGGAATCCAAAGTCCTGCTGCCAGTGTCTTTTTTGAGCAAGACTTTGGTTCTTGCTTCTTACAGCTTGGATTTCTCTCTGATTGGTGGCAGTGATGAGATTAGCACAGATAAAGAAAAAGAATGGAAAAGCATAGGCTTCTGGCCCAGGTCATCCCCTTCCACACAAGGCTGGGAACTGATAGGTCAGAGAATTTCCAGTTAAATTCCTGCTATACAACAAAGTACACTCTGGGGCTTGCTTTTGGGGTCTGTGTTGGTATTAAAGGGTGACACAAAAGCTGTTCATTATTAAATATGGGTTTGGATGAAATTAGCATGGTAAAATAATAACATAAAAGTGTTTCCATTGCTCTCCATGGAACTCAAGGGAAGTGAGCCTGAAATTTTAGGAAGATAACACCCAGCTGTCCTTCTCTTCCGTAAGTTATGGCAGAGTGTTGGATTGCACTTCACACATGGCTATAGATTAGTGGGGAACAATCTCTCTCTTGAATGTCCCCTTAAAGTTGCTGAGGCAAAGCTCAGATTCATAGGTTGTCAGCTCCTTGTTCTCAATGAATGTTTTCTTGCCATAGAAGGCAAGGCTTCAAACTAGCTGAGTCCCTTTTGACACTAAACAGATCAGACAGAACTGGATCCAGCCTGTCTGTGCATTCACTAGCTGGGCAGCATGCCCATGCTCTTTTCACAGAAACACAGGGAGAATTGAATCTCTCTATACTCACAGACTGGCCAGAGGTGGGCAGAGATACCCTGGCAAAAGCTGGATTTGGCATCACTATGCCATTTCAAGATTTCTGATCTCATCACTTAAGATCTAAGGGGTCATGCATCATACACCCCAGCTTCTCTGAGACTCTGATGCTCACATTTGTAAAAAGGGAATGACAATGTGTCACAGCAAAAGAGAGGACCAGTACAGCAAAGACTTGTGATTTGAAAGATGCTGCATAAAGTTCTGGCTGTGGCAGAGGCAGGGAGGGATACAGAGGGCCGCTGAATCCTGGCTGCTCAAAGCTTTGTATATATTTTCCAAAGCTTTCCTCCAGATAAAACCTGAAGCAGGATAGTTGCTGGCACACAGCATCTGAACTGTGGCTAAATTTGGGGAATCACCAGAGGACTGAGCCTTGAGAAGGAACTGAGAACACCTCATAAATACTGGTTCTGTCAACTCCATGGTCATAGTCCTTCCCTATGTATCCCTATGAGCTCTCAATGACCATATTCTGTTTACACAACATTCTCTTGCTTATTTATGCCTCCAAATGACTCATAGTAAGGAAGTCACCATTTAGAAGGAACCAAGACATAAAGTCCTATAGCAATATAACCCAAAGTCTGGTTGCTTGCTTCAGTATAACAAATATCCAAGCGTGGTAGATTCAAGTAGCAATCACTCTGCTGTGCCTCATGCGATGCTCAGGTGGTTGTGGCCAGGGAATTCTCTGCCCACTTAGTGCAGGTTGGACTCATCTGTTGGTATTTCTTGCCCAACAGTTGGAAGTGAGGCCTACCTTGTTCTTCTTTATTTCTAAACTACCAGTGTATCTCCTATCAACTTCCCAGTGGGGTTTTCAGCATTTCTTTCTCCGAGACAGAGTCTTCCAATAGGCTCTGTTGGGACACGCAGAGCTTCATGTGACCTAGCTCATAAGCCTATGAACTCCATTTCCACTATGTTCTGTTTCCCTGAGAACTCAGTTTAAAAACAGTAAGGCGCCCCATCTGTTTAAAGGGAACTTTCCCATGTATTCCCAGCAGGGATGAATTATGGGCTGCCTTGGAGACAACCTTCTGACCCAGAATGTTAGCATGTGAAGCTGAGGTTTCTACCAGTCTATCTGTACTTACTTTGGAAACCTCAGGCATGGTACCCAGTTCCCACCTTCTGAAAACTAAGAATAACAGAGCATCCTCAGAGGGCTTTTCGTGGAACATCGCAGCCTCAGCTATCCATGGATTAAAAGGGATCAGCCACAGGCTGTGTGCAGATTCCGCTAAGGGAGAAGCTGCTTTACTGTACATATAGTGTGCCTACTGTGATCAGAGGTAGTGGGCAGGTGCCAGAATCAATGCTGAGTTCTTCTTTATGAGTGTCTTCACTACTTTGTGCCAAAGGTTTCTCATCTGTCAGTATAGATTACAACCCTGGATTCATAGGTGGAGATGACAGAAGCAAATGGAAGAGAATGTGTGAATTAGAAACAGAAAAAAGCCTATGAGTATATTGATTTGTAAGAACACACAGGCAAGTTTGGAAACAGGGAGGTAATGAGAATCTAGGAAAATGCTATTGTGTAGCATGGAGGGATACAGGCAGAAAGGAGGAATAAAACTCAAAGATAAAGAAGAGATGACAAAATTGAATATGAGGATACATGGTATGAAGAAAATGAAGGTAGGCTGATGGGGGGGGAAGGGAGAGGCTTTCTCTGTAAAGCAGGTATTCAGCATGATGTTCTCTGAAAAATACACCCAATTGTAAGTCACATGTATATTAAGCTAATGTTCCTTGTTTGCAAACTTCATAACTTGGGGAGGAATTAATTTATTTTTCCCCAGAGAACAGGAACAGTAGAGTTGCATTCTCTAGGAAGTAATTAGGACAGTAATAATTTTAAAAAGTCATGCACTAAAATTGACCCAGAATTAGAATAACAATGTGGCATCAGATGGCGCCACAGTTGGATGTGACTCCAGTCTCATCTATTTAGCTGTCTGCCTGTGAGGCAGCTGGTGGCACATAAGGCTCTGAGCTCAGGGGAAGCAAAGAAGGGAACTCGAAAACAAGATGGATTTTGATTAAGGGAGGCTCTCATCCTCTCAGGAATACAGGTATCCATGCTGGGGGGTGGGGTGGGGGAGTGGGAGAAGTACTTCAAATTGACATCTCCTCTGTGTGTGTGTGTGTGTGTGTGTGTGTGTGTAGGAGATCCTGGCCTGAGACAGTTGAAACTTTAGCTTGATTATACTGGATTTTGATACACATCAGTAAAAGAAATACCTCCCTTCCTATTTTTAATTTTGCTTCTTTCCCAGGCTGGTAATATGTAGTACAAAATACTCTGCTATGCTGGGTAGGTTAGAGAGGCCACCTCCTACTCAGCCTTGCCCATGAGGAGTGCTCTCCCGCATGCCTTGTTGCTATGCTACGATGCTTGATAGTTTGGTTATATGCAGTGCATCTTTGACTTACTGTCAAAAGGAACTGGAGCTGACTGTCTGTTCACATGCAGATGTCAACATGAGTGACAGTGACTCATACTAACACAGACAGTATATCTAGACTGCTCTGAAGACACAGATACAGGCTTGGGGACACTTTTTTAGTGCACAATGCAAACTGTTGGAAGTCACTTTGGAATGAATACACAGACAATCATTACCAATAAAAGTTTATCTTAAAAACAACTGTTCAGTGTTGCTATGAATTGTCTTTATAGCGTTCACCAAATATAAAACAATTCTCTTCAGAGATATCTATTAAAAGTAGCAAGAACAGTGAGAGTGTAGTACCCACAATAACACAGGATCCTCTTCACAGACCTCTGGTGCTCAGCACAGTGAAACAAACAAACAAACAAACAAAAAAAAAAACACTACACTATGAGTGATGCAGCCAAAATCACTGGCTGTTTACCTCAGCCAAGCCAGGCTGAACTTCTCCACAGAATGACAGTTCCTTCCTTTATATTGTATAGACAGGCTTGCTGTTGTCTGTGAATGTTATGATTTCAGTCCTGGCATTTTTCCTGACACTGGTGAACTGGGCATGAACTCCCATGGAGGTTTCAGACAACAGGCCTTGTTAGAGATACATATGGTTAGTGAAGTGGTGGGCCTAAGTGAGAATCAGGCAAGGTCCTCTGAGACCTGGAGTCTACACGCTCCAAGCTCCTACATGTCTCCAAGCTGCTCTACAGGACATATTTACTATGAGTTAATACCAACCTGAGTGTAGCTTCTGGCTTCACCTCTACTTACCTGTTAGTAGCTGATATTGACCATCACTGACTTTTGAGATCATCTTGCTGAGCAACATAGTCTTAGTCTCTTGTTAGTCAGGCCAAAGACAACATCTCTGACAATCAAGTTGGTGACAACAGTTGCCTCGTCTGTTCTTTAGGATTTTGTGGCCAACATTTGTTAAAACCAATGACTCCATGCCAATACAGATGTTTCATAAGTAACCTTTTGATATCATAGGACCAGGTTAACTCTACTATTTTCAGTCTCACAAAAAACCCATGGAGACTGATTACACAGATGGGGACCACAACTGTCTTCACTTCTATCATCTTTTCCCAGCCTTACATTACTGGTTCTGCCTCCCGCACATGCTCTCTAGTCTTCAAATATTATTGCTTTCTGAATAAATGCTTTTCTTGTGCAAAATTTGGAATTTCCCTTGTATGGTGGGGAAAACAGGCCTGGTTTAGTAATTATTTCCATTAAATGAAAGTACAGATAAATGCTTGACACACACACACACACACACACACACACACACAAAATAAATGAGGAAGCAAATAAATGAAAAATAAAACAAGTTTTGTTTTATGGAGCTGTGATGACCTTCTTGCTCACTATTAAAGGATGGTTGATTGAGGGGAAATCCCTTTGTTAAAGTGAAGTGAATTAGATGTACTGTTGAGCCTCGGTGAAAGGGGGTCTTTGGTAATACTAATTTTAAATATTGAGGATTAAGAGAAATCTGCAGGAGCATCACTAATGCAAACAGTAATTCAGCTGAAGTTAATTGTTTCCCTATGTTTCTTCAAGTAATTACAGGCTGACCTTACAGACAGATTACAGCAATTTACAGCATTCTAGATTCTCTATAGCTTCAGCTCTGTACAAGAGATCAAATGTTCTTATTGCTCTAATTATCAAGGTGGTTGTACATCCTTGGATCTTGAGGCCTTGCTTTACAGTCTGGGATTATTCTTTTACATCTCATTGTGCAAATAAGCAGATGGGTCAACTTTGAAATGACTTTGAACATTCTGAATCATTTTGCCTTATATGCTCTGTTATTCAAAGGCTACCAGAGAGATTAGTGTCACTGAGAACTTAACATCCTGGAATGTTGAGGTATCATAGGAGATGCCCTAGAAAAGATAGTCCACATTTCAGACAAGTCCCCATCAGCATCAGATACTCCATGGCCTGGGACTCCCCTTTTTAAACACCATTTGCCAAGAAAAAAAACAACAGGATAAAAGAAACATCCATACCAGGGTATTACCAGTGACAAAAGAACTAATGAGTAAGAATTATAGTTAAATTTTAACTAGTCACCTTTAGATACAATGTAAGACAGAGGACATATCCTAGAACAGCTGAAACCTCTTGCTTCCAAACTTGGATAAAATGTCACAACTGGATGTAAGTTACAAAGCTAAGTAAACACTTGAAGACAACAGGACAGCATGCATGAATCCACTATACCAGGACTTGCCTTCCTGTTTCTCTATAGATAATGATATGAAGTTACTACCATCATGTAGAGCAGAGGCCAGCAGCCAGAGGAAGGTGGTACAGTCACATAGCCTGGCAAGCCTCAGCTCCATGTCTTTCCATGTCACTCCCCATGTTTGTGATGTCTGTGATATCTGATAAACACCTGTGTGTGTGCGCACACAGAAACATGTGTACCTATGCATTTCCTTTTACACTACACAATTATTCTTACCCTTAAAAAGGAGGATGCTTTCACTTCTGTGTTCTCTGTGAACTCTTGTGATATAAGTATTGCAAGTTGTGAGTAGCCCACCCACACCTATCTTGAACTTTCCATGGCTTACTGCTATGCATTGCCCACTTGACTAGGGTCCACACTGGCATACATGGCTATTCTCAGAGGACAATTGCTGCAAAGAGAGTTCTAGGTTTCATGAATTAATCCAAAACTCTGACCCAAAGTTGGCAGTGAATAATTGTTTAACTGAGTTAACAAAAGAGAGGATAACCTACTTCAAAAACCTCTAAGATGCACTGAATAGAATCTTTGAGCTAGGTCTTGGATAAATTTACTAAACACATTTAAAATAACAGTAGTAGTAAATAATGGCTATGATCTCCTAAACATTTTATGCATCCTAGATTAAGGTTCCAAAAATATCTGTAGGTTTTCCGAGTCGTTTCCACGTGGCTCTGAGATATGCTCCTTCTTCCTGTTCCATTCCTAAGGGAAGACAGACCTTAATCTAAAATCCTTATTACAAAAGACTAAGAGAAAAATTGGATTCAGTATTCCAGCTGTCTTCTATTACAGCCCACACGTGATGAAAGGATTTGCAAAACTGCATAACAAAACCTTTCTTCTCTCCTTGTTAATTCTCAAAACAGTTTTTATTAAAATATGATGTTTATATTATCATGTAGCTGGATTGTTATTGCTATGTTAAAATGGGTTAATATATTTGAAACATTTCTCAGCTTTCATTATGAATGTGGTAAGCATATGTTGAATATTATTTACTAAAGCAATTAAAAAGTCCTCAATGGCTTGAAGGGTGGATTGATTACTTTCACATTGCTTAACAGGGCAAACAGTTGTTTGTGATCTTGGTTTCAGTCTACACAAGGAAGCCAGGATGAAGCCATTCAATAAACGGCAGAATGTTCATGTGGAAAGGTGGTTATTCTCAGAGCAGACTAGGAAACAGAAAGAGAAGCAAGAACCAGGGGCCAGGTAGAGTCTTGAAAGACTTGTTTCTAGTGACCCTCTTCTATCACTTGATTCCTATCCTTAAATGTTCTACGCCCTTTAAAAATTGAATCTCCATCTGGAAAAAAATGAATGCATTCAAACATGAGTCTGTGGGGTCATCTCAAGTTGAAATTATAGCATTCTACCCAAGGTCCCCAAATACTCATGGCCATTGCACAATGTAAAACTTATTAGTCTTAACAGCTCTAACACTGCCAGCCAACCAACCAACAAACAAAAAATAAAAATAAAATAACAAACTGAACAATAACTACAAGACAGAAGTTAAGAGTCTCTCTTGATGTCTAAGGTAATGCTTTAACCTGTGAGATCCTGTAAAAGAAAATTTAAGAAGCCACAAATTTCC
Source organism: Grammomys surdaster (assembly GCF_004785775.1). NCBI lineage: Eukaryota > Metazoa > Chordata > Mammalia > Rodentia > Muridae > Grammomys > Grammomys surdaster. The sequence goes on along the minus strand of NW_021604709.1, from coordinate 464,848 downwards.
AATATGCAATGATGCACAGTAAACATTACCATTTCCAAAGAAAGGAACAGAATAGCAGGAAACGTTAGACTGAAATAAGAACTAAAACCCAGAGGGGTAGATATTACATCATGTAACTTTATGTCTGTTGACTTAAGAATGTGGTGGCAACCTTAGAGTTTTAGCAGGCTTTAGGTATCCCTGCCCATAAATCTCTTGAGCTTGTTCTACTCAGTGCTTGCACTTTTTCCTTAGACCATAAATGTCATACATACTGTAGTGGGGTCTAACCGTCAACATAGACTTTTCCATTAAGAGTTCATTCACTGGATGCTCAGGAGCTCCCTGTGGGGAGGGCTTCTGCTACCAATTGCTTACTGCACCTTTTGTTGGCATCTTTTTAGAAACCTGAAAAGTCAGCAGCACATGAGTGCCACCAACTTCTTCCGCCAGCTTGAACTGTCACCCTGTCTCTTTGAAACAAGGCAGCAGCCTCTTAACACCTATGTGGGTATGATCCAGGAAATACTTCTGTTGGTGTTCCCCTTAACCATAACAAAGAGAGAGAATGGCACTGATTTGGGCTATCTGGATACTACTATCTTGATTGTTCTGAGCTTATTAGCTTGCTGATCTTCATCTGTGATGACTCAAGTGACAATGACAAGGTACATATCTTCTATTGATGATAACTGCTCATGCTGTTGAGCTGGACATCATTGAATTAAGTAAAAGAAGAACAAAGTCACAAAGGATTGAAGAAATCCCAAGGCTTTTAGCAGCAAGTGATGTAGTATCAGGGGTTCTAACCAGTTTATTTTATTCCAAAGCAATGTCAAAACACAATTCTATAATGGGGTCTGTGATCTGTATATCATAACCTGGAAATGTTGCATTATTTATATATGGTGACGAGCCATGTCTTAACACATGGATGTAGGCATTCAGCAAATAACATGAAACTGATCTCAAATTAAAAAACCATCTTAAGTTATCCTAGGATAGTTACGTAAATCCCTGGTGGTGTTTTTCTGTATCACACAGTTCAGTTGGCTGTTTATAAGATATACAAAATCAAGACTAAGAAATAGGGGATTATAGATGTGAATTGAGGGCAGAAGATTAGATTTGTGCTCTGCCAAATGAAATATGAAATTGAAAAGTTATTTAAGGATATAGAACCTCTGCAAAAGAGGATAACAAAGCCAATATGTGATGGAAACACTAAGATTTTTCTATAAAAATATGAAAAGCAGAGAAGGAAATCATGGCAGAAATATGTACATTTCATCACAGGCACAGCTGCTGCTCATGGAAAAAAATGGAAGTGTCCTTACTGATTTAAAGAGTGTTTACTTTATATGCATTGATGCCCATGAGTCCTGCACAAATGCCCTGATGATCACATGCTAAATAATCACAATAACTGAACCAAATAATATTCCTGTGAACACATTCAGCACTGCTTCTCCAAATATATATATTTTTTCATTGCTGCAGTGGTAAGTACAAACATTTTGATGTGTTTACTCTGAGATGAAATGAGCCACCTTGACCATTCCAATGAACTAGCATACATCTATTAAAGTGAGTTCCCTAAATCCACTGTCTTGGAGCACCTTCTAATTCAGTCATTAAAAAGAAGGTGGGGGTAGTGGTACATACCTTTCATCCCAACTCTTGGAAGGCAGAGCCAGGCAGGCCTCTGTTTGCTTAAGGTCTACAGAGTGAGTTCAAGGATAGCTAGAGCTACATAGTGATACCCTGTCTCAAAGAGCAACAAACAAACAAAAATAAAATCCAAGCCAAACAAACAAAGAAAAGGAGATAGGGATGTAGTTTATCTGTTGAGTTTCACCAGCATTGTACAAGGCTTGGATTAAATCTCTAGTACCACAAAGCCCCAAACACAATATACCACAACACAGAAAACACACTAAGTACTCCACGCTCTGGCATAGGCTAGGTGTTCCAGTATTGGAGATCCAGCCTTGAATGAGACCTACAGGATTATGATTTCTGTTGCTATAGAATCTGAATTGATGGTGCTCTCTAGAGAATGACAAGCTCTAAACGGGTCTGCACAGAGTCCTCTCACAGGTAAGGACACCCTTGTCTTTTTATGACTTTGGGCTAATTGTTTGAGGTGCATGCCGAGTCGAGGATGAGGCATTCCACTGATGTCCCCTGCATATGCACTCAGGCCTCATTGGTTGACATTACTACTGTTATTGTGGGATACAAGGACTCTTAGGGCAGGTTTGAGTTTCATGGATAAAGCAATCTTAATATGGACACAGAAGGATGCCAAGGACAATTCAGTGGCATTGTTGAAAGAAAACACCAGCACAGGAAGTTTAGAATCTGGGCAACTTTGAGAGGAGGAAAAGGAAAGGGAAGAGAGAAGGCTAGGTATGCTTTCTGTATTGAAGTGGTGTTGTAACTTTGGAAGATATACAACTACACAGCTCACTAAAGAGATAGTTCTCCCATTTCCTCATTTTACCTTCAAGTGTATATCATCTTTCCTTTATACCTTTTAGGTGTAAGCTGATCTTGAAGTTGTAAAATAGAATTTTCTTTTTTACCATGGGAAAGGTCTTGTAAAATAGCAAGTCCCTGACCTAAACAACACATGAAAATCGCCTATTGTCTGTATCTGTAAAGGATTTTACTGATTGTAGATCATAGTATTTCTATGGTATATTATTAATCACTGACCAGACCATTTGTACCAGAATATGCAGATGTATTGACAATCAAAGTTCTGATCTGTGTCTGGGGAGCAGATAGATGTAGTGGGCCTTTTGTTTTTTCCCTTTCAATCTGCCTAAGTCTCACTATCATGTTATGGAAATGACAAAAAGCCATTCAGATGGATACCTTTGCTTTTCTCTTAGTTTCTAACTTGTCTGGACTTTGTTCTTGACATGACTTTATCTTTCCTCTTCTGGGGCTAGCCAGATATACCCATACTTTCCTTTCCATCCCCATTAGAAAGGAACATCTAATTTCAACTCACCTCTTTTGTTCTGTTGTCAGTTTGTACTACCCATGGCTCCTCTAAACTCTTGTGCTGGTTGTAAAAAGAGATCATCAGAGCTTTAGAAATCACTTTTCTCTGAGAATACTCCTGTCTTCAATTCTATGACCTCCATAAACTAGAAGCTTCAAAAAAGCACCCAGTTTCGCAGCTAAAGGCAGTCAGTGACTGCTGTTTGAATGGAGCCCTCTTTATCCTGAAGCAATGGAGCTGGACCACACCATGGTGGAGAGTCATTATGTATTGGAGGATAGGGTGGGTGAGAATACACAGTTATTAATAGTGTCCTCAATAGTAGTTGTTGCATTTATATTACAAATAACATAGTGTGAAACAGAGTGATTGGAAAGCAAAGATAAGGAAAATCATGTAGATACAGGTGCCACACAAGGATGAAGAAATAGTTTAGAGAACAGTCAAGTCCAGGCTGTAATTTTGCATCAATTCAGTGAGCTGTGACCTAAGGGACCCTAGGTTGACTGCAGAGTGGAGTCTCACAGGAGCAGTGTTTCCTCCCTTCTGAGAGGTCATGTCCCTATGTCTTTATCTGGAAAACAGGACAGAAAGCTTAGCAATTCAAAATGCTTTCCATGGGAATGGTCAGAGATCAAAAGAAAATACTGTGCAGACTCCCAAGACATACAGACCATGAAAACTTCCAACTCATGGAGTATTGCAAAGGAGATAGGCATGCAGGTTGAAGACAAATGGATTGAACATCCCAAAGTAAAAACTATAAAATGTTAAGTGCTCTAAAATTCAAAATCTTTTAACCGTAGAGGAAACAAAGGAAAAATTCTATATTGTACTTTCTGTGCCTGACCTCAGTCAAAACAGAAACATGAAAAATGTATAAAATTACCTCCCTACACATATTGAGGGAACTTAAGAAATAGTAAATGGATTTGATATCTAGACATGGATTTTATCCCTAAGAGATCACATTATGTACATTTCAAGTATTTTTAAATTGGAGGAAGTTTAAGGGATGATACTCTTCTGGCTCTAAATATCTGGATAGGGATCCAGAACATCAGGGTGACCCTGATATTCTTAGACAGAGGAGAATCATTTGTTGAGCCCTGTCTTGACAGCTCTGATGTTTACTTTAGGATCCCACAATGAGGGGTAGCCTGTTCTGTTGCTGAGATGCACATATCTTGTCCCAAGTAGGGACAGCATGAATGAGGGTACAGCTACCATTATAGTTGCTCTGTTGCCAGTTCCTTGCCTGAGCTGCCAGAACCATTAGTTTAATAAAGGAGGAAACGAATGCTGAAATTACAAAAGGAAAAGCTAAATAACAGACTGGACTGAGAAACCAAAGGAAATGAGCAAAGGACTCAGTTTTCTGTTTGGAGAAGCACTGTGCTCTGCTTCTCTGCTGGAACCTTAGGTTGACTCAGTCATGAAATAAGTTGCCTTCATAGCCGACCCAATTACATAGCAGAGGTGAGGAACAAATTGCTGGAGAAGAGCCACTATGGTGACTGTTTCTTTCAGGAGAGTTTAGTGTTCAATACTTACCAAATCAGTGGTTTAGGTGAGAGCTAGGTAAGAATTGTAATATGTGAAAATATGTGTGTTTCTTGTATTTGTACATTTGAGTTCCTGTATGTGTACATGCATGAGTGAGTACACCTGCAGATAATTGTACATGCCTGTGTGGAGGGCAGAGGTTGACACTAGGTGTTCTGTTCCATAGGCTTCCACCTTAGTTTTTGAGATGGGGTCTCCCACTGGACCCAGCACTCACCTACTAGTTAGACTGGCTCTAGGGGAACACCTGCCTCGGACGCCTCAGCACTTTGGTTACAGACATGTACCACAATGTCTAGCTTTCTATTCAGATGCTGGGGAACTAAACTTCGTCCTCATACATATGTAGTAAATACTTTACTGAATAAGCTACCTAGATAACCCTTGTAATATGTTGTAGAAATTTTGCCAACCAAGTGAAAATTATTAATTAGAAAAAAAGAAAAATGAATGGCATGAGGAACAAAAGAGGAAAAAAATGGAAAAAAAAACAAAATCATAAAGGGATACCCAACCTCTAAAATGTCCAATATTACTTCTAACTTTTTGCAATTAAACTTTTGAAGGGTTTTGAACATAATCCTTTATTTATGGTTTTAGCTGCATTTGAGTTTGAGTGAAACATTCAGGTTTTCCAAAAGCCACATCTCTAAATTGAAGTGATTCCATCAATATATTAATGTAATGTACATGAACATACATAATTATCACGTATTATTAATTAAAATATTATAGTGCACTCTTCAAACTCCCTTGTACATTACTGGCATCATCGCCATCCTTGTGGATCTGTGGTATGTGGAAATCGACGAAGGCAGGGGAAGTCAGCCCTAGCCGCTGTCTTCCAAAAATCTCTTTACAGCTGCTGCTTGGTGAAGAAGCATAAAGTCCATTTTCATGTGTTTTCTGTATAGTCTGTGTTACCTTCCTCATTAATCACTTATAACCAAAACTATGCACCTCTGTATAGCACAGTTTCAAGGACGCCAATAAGATTTTTTTTCTGAAATAAAATATGATCACTATGTGCATTGCCAACAGAATGAGGAATCCATGGTATGATTCTTTTGATTTTGCCTCCATTTTATAAATAAGTATGTCTTCTCAGTGCTCTGGACTCTCAAAGGCTTTTTATGCAAATAGATTCCCAAAATGCATTTTGACATACATTTTATTCTATTTATTTGCTTGTTTGGTCCAGAGGCTCACCACGATGCTCAGGTTTTACTTAACCTCACTGGGTAGGGTAAGCCTCAGAATCACTGCAATCCTCCTGCCTCAGCCATCTAAGTGTTGTGATTGTAGACATGAACCACCATGCCTATATGCCAGACTTATTAACCCTTTAGTTATCATTCCTTTTATCAAAAGCAGAGTCTGATAAAACTACTTCACCAAAAGCATTGTGAGCACTGACATCAGTTAGTGGTGCTTGAGTCCACAGCATCACCCCTCTGGAGACTAATGGGGGTGATTGAAATTTCTTGTGCATAGGATCAGTCTCAAACAGCCTCACGCTCTGCATCTAGTCAATTCTACCTCCCCTGATGGTGTCTGATTTGTGGTCTTATACTGACAGATCTCTTTCATGCCTCCATCATCGTTCTGATTCACCAAAGTCTTATGCTGGAAGGACTATTTTATTGAATGAAAACACATATTCCCCTATTACACTGCAGCTATCCTTATTTCAACCCGCTACTATGTATTTGACAGATCTGTGTCATAGATCTTAGCCAAAAGATTGAGTTGTAACCTTTGCATATAATCAAAATCTCAGGTCTAAAGAGATAATTCAGTAGCTAAAAACACTTGCGGTGTGATCGATATAAATTATCAGAGTTTGGATCTCAGCGCACACAAAGCAAGCCTAAAGTCACAAATCAAGCATTTCCCCAACAGTCCTGTAGCTCTAGCTTTGAAGGATCCAGTGCCCTTTTACTTGCCTCAACATGTGTACCTACACATGCCTCTCATGCATATGTATAAGCACACAACAGATACATATGAAGCCATACATTCAAAAAAATAAAATTTCTGAGAAAACACCTTTTCTTTGAAAAACAAAGGGTTTTGTGAACATGTTTTAAAATGAAAAAAAAGTTAAGCATCAATAAAAGTATATTAAAATTGAAAGCATTTGTGTTCTTCCAGATCCAGTAAATAAGTGCAAAGGTCCTGCTCACAGGAACCTCATGGACTAGAAAGCAAAAAACAGATGTATAGATGGAACCAAATGCACACAGTTACATATAGAACGTGACAGGTCCTTTGTAGAATACATAACAGGAAGAAGCACAGAGTCCCTGAAAGAAGCTCAGCTTAGGTTGTAATTTTATTTTTTTTAAATCTTATTTTTAATGATGATTCTTAAATGTTTTAACTTACCTTGTAACCCACCACCCACCAGAGGTAGTGCAAAAATAAGAATATGGGGGAAATGGACCTGTTTAGAAAGGTTCTTTGGAGCAACTTCCGTCTGTGTTTTTCGGAAATCGGAAGTTCAGTTCACAGGTTAGCAGGCAGCAGCAGCAGCTCAATTCACTTGACAACACCTCACAGATACACCAGCAGTTCAGTTTGGTAGAGTCGGGACAGCAACAGTGGTGATAGAACCTAACAGAGACAGCCAGACCTCAGCCTCTGCTGGAGTCAGCAGGAGGGACCAACAGGAACACCAGGAGTAGTTCTCAGCTGTGCCTGTGTCAGGGAAGTGAAGATCAGTAAAGAAGAGAGACCCCCACACAGCATTGCACTGCTAGTTGTATCAGCAAGACAAGCTCTGCCTCTGGCACTCCATGATGTCCTATTTGTACCCTCCAAACATCACGTGTCCTCTATGTGCCTTGCCTCAGCACTTATTTTACCTCTGCACGTATCTCGTCTCAGCAAATGCATCCAATAATCCCGAGTCCTTGGAAGCCACAACAAACTGCCTCACACTACCAGAAGTTTTTTGGTGAGTTTCTTTCTGTCTATGGAGTATCTACAAATGTAGCTCAACTATTCAATGTAAGGTGGACGAATATAGGTATGTCGTTATCAAAGAATCTTTTATTACATGTCCTTTCATGTGCTTGTTTTAGCAGAACATCTCTCATGTGTCTGCCTGAGTGAAACCTTCCTTTACGAGTCTGCCTTAGCCTTTCACACCTGTGTACACTTTAACAAAACATTCTTTCATGTATTTGGCCCAGCAAAACACCATTTGTCTGACTTTCCAAAGAACCTTTAAGTTTCCACTTCATATATTCCATTCTATTTAAGAATTGTCTTTCATAATATTAACGTTCTATGTACAATAGAAATAATTATAAGAACATCACATTTTTAATAAATGGCTTATTATAATATACTCAAACAATAGTTTAACAATCTTAAATTTCTATCAATATATAATGAACAAAAAATCCTAAATATCTATCAGTATATAATAATTTAAACAAAAAATTAAATGTTTTTTTAATATACAATTAAATAAAAACCTTGAACATCTATTGATATAGAATAGTTAATATATAATAATTAAACAAAAAACCTTAAATTTTTATCAATAAATAATAATTAAGGAAAACAACCTAAAACCCTAGATGATAACAATCATAACAAACACATCAGGTGACCAAAACTACCCACCCCAACTTAAGGGATTGGGACGATGGTCTTTATACATGTATTTGTTTCTTGATAAATTGGGGTGAACAATTTCTGTTTCAGGCCCCAAGGGAAAAAAATGGTTAGTTTGAAAAAAGCTAGTCTGTGGGTTTATCTATTCTCTATGTTGTTTGCTGTTTGGGCCCTAAGTGTTGGGGTGGGGGGAGAATGGTTAGTCTGAGAAAAGTTTGTTATATCATTTATTACCTAGTCTCTGGGTTTATCTAGTCTTTGTATTGTTTGTTGTTTAGGCCCTAATCAGGGTAATGGTTAGTCTGAGAAAAGCTAGCTGTAGTGTTTACTACCCAGTCTCTGTATTTATTCAGTCTCTGTATTGTCTTGCTATAGTATTTATTACCCAATCTCTGGATTTATCTAGTCTATGTATTGTCTCTCTAGTCTATGTATTGTCCATCTCTTTGTGATTGACCGCTTGGGCAAATCCTTTTGAAGTTGATTTGTATGTACTTTTTATTTTATTTTTAAGAAATTATTGAGACAGTCTGTGAATTATTTTTGCTCTTTGCTTTGTGAAGACATTTATGTCTCAAGTGATAAGAGGTTTTTCTTGACTAGTTCTAATCTTTATAAGTTTTGTTGGTGTCTAAATTTTTGCATTTCCTGTAGATACATAAGTATAACCATGTCCCTATCTTAAAACTATTGTAGGTTTCCATTCTAATGTCAACACAACCTTAGAGTATACTGGTTGGCCCAGTTCCTCAGTTTTTTCAATGACCCAGTGTCTCTCAGCTCTTGTTGTTCCTTTTTCACCAACATTAAGAAAATTGAGAGTTAATGACGTATTATTTAGTCTGTCCCTGGGGATTTTCACTAGGTGGCTGAGATGGGCCAGGTTCTGTGACTGTAGCATCTCAGGTTCTCTCTTCTCTTAAGATTAATCTAGGACATCAGGCTTATGCTGGATGCTGACATTGAATCTGAAAATCTCCCCAGCTGTTCTTATTTGACAGTCTTGATCACTGTGGTCAGAGAAGCTACAGAAATATCTGTTATCTTGTAATCTCTTTGCTTTCCTTTCCAGATTTAAATTTCTAGTGGGTTTTAGACATCTCTAGAATAAAAAGAACAAAGAAGCTTGTATCACTTTCCAGCTTCCAGGAAGGCCATCAGTACTCTGACTTCTGTCACCATCGATTAGCATTCATGTAGATGTAGCCATTTTATGTGTGTCCTTGTGAATCTAGTTTATTATACTGGCAGAATTGCCATGGTTGCTCTTAGGAAGCTGTGAATCATTTAAAATTTGCTATGATCATTTTACTTGCTTCAATAGTCATATTTACAAACCCATCCTAGCATTGATACACAGGTGAGGTTTTTAAATTGTGTGGCAATATTTAAAGTCATGTGGTGAACATATTTGCTTGTATATGTCATAATTGTTTAAAATAAGCACTGGGAAGTACTCATATACATAAATGCGTATGTTGAGCCCATTTGCATTAACAGGGTCTGTGAGAGCTGTTGCCAGTCACCTACCTGTGGGCACTTGGTACTATCAGAACCCTTGCTTTGTTGCCTTCTGGCTATTCCAAGAGATAGCTGCAGTGACTCCTCATTTTGTTTGAGTCTGCATCACCCTGAGGACAAATGACATTAATCTCCTTTTTATAAGCTTATCAGCACTTAGGATAATTTCTTTTATCAGGTGCTGATTCAGGTCTTTTATCCTCTTTCCCTAATGGGTGGTCTGTCTCACTGCTGATTTATAGATCGGCACACTAGTGTTCTTTGTTGTACTTCCCCCACTTGGCTGATCATCTTTTCATTCACAGGGTAGTATCTTGATGAACAGATAATGCTCTAGGCCAGTTTCAGCAGCCCTCCCGTTTAGCACATGCATATTTTCGTTCCTGTTTAAGAAACTCTTTCCTCTTTTTAAAATGAGAAAACATCTCCTTCGACACATTGCAGATGTTTCTGTGAAGTTGTTTCTTGTAGGAGGGAATGTTCCTTCATCTCTTTTTGCACTGCTGCATATACCTTGCATATAAGAAGGCAGAAGTGTGAAAAGGACTGTCTGTTCTGGATCCACATCTGCAATCCCACACAGTCAGCTCTGCTGGGGCTACAGCCTTAGCTACTCTTCTGGCACTTGGGAAACTAAAGCAGAGGTGCATGAAGAAGTAGAGAGCTCTGAGTGTTTCACGAAAAGAGCAATGAAACAAGTTCTTTCAGAGTGGAAAAATCACAGTCAGCATATCACCAAGATAATCTCTAGGCAACCAAAATCACATCAATTTAAATCATGTCATAGGCTAGAAAAGCTGAGAGCTTTGCTTATCAAAACTGAACAGCCCTCACAAGTATGCCCAGAACTTTTTAAAGAAATGCTTTTCACAGAGACAAAGTTATATACTCATGCATGTCTGCATATATATTTATACATACAAATATATATTACATGAATTAATACATAAATGTATAATATATGTTTACATATGAGAGAGTACACATAGAGTTATGTGTAAACAACTAGAATATGCATAAACATATTGTTCTATTGTGCCTGAGATTTTTATTAATTTTCCTCTTGATATTTTGGTTGCATTAAGGAGTGGGAAGAACAGACTAATTCTTGGGTATTTCAGTGTCCCTGTCTACAATCCACACTTGACATTGGTTATTCCTTCACACACTCAGGGAAAATCAAAAGATGGGTGAGCTGAAGATAATCAACATGCAGGATACATGCGATAGCAATTCCTAGGTACCTGGCTCTATCACAGCACTTCGCATAAGAGCCAGATCATGGAATCAGCCTGGGTGTCCAACAACAGATGAATGGGGGGAAAAGGATACACATGCACAGTGGAGTTTTATTCAGCTGTAACAAAGAAACAAATTGTGACATTTGCAGGGAAATAGATGGAAGTGAAAATCATCATGTTAAGTGAACAAAACTAGACAGAGAGTAACAACTATAGTGTGTTTTTAAAGAGACAGCAATAAGGGTGAATATGATCAAATACATTATACACATGTATGGATATGTCATAATAAAACCCATGATACTGTATAATGTATGTTAATGATAAAAGAAAAAAAAGCATCATGCCAGCTTTGGTCTGTAAAACAAACATTTCTATGTACATATATGTTCAGGGGAACTTTTCCTTTTCTTGTTTGCCCAAAATTAGGACAAAGACTCATAAAGACAGAGGTCTCTCTATCTTCTTCCCCTCTTCTGTCCAAAGTTTGGATGTGGCTTCCTCTTTAATATGTTTGCTTCTCAGCACATGGCACTGGGGTGAATTGAAGCAGAGTTTTGCCCACACTCTGACCTTCCCACAGTCTTTCTGCCTCCAAAGCCATGGTCTGCTTTTTCATTGTCTTGTTAATTCTCTATAACTTACTGTCCTTGTGGTTAGAGTAATGGTGCAGCAGATGCTCTTCCACAGGACCCAGATTTAATTCTCTGCTCCTACCTGGTGAGTCACAGTCATCTATAAATTCAGTTTGGGGAGAATCTGCAGATACTTCACACACCCATGTGCACAGATACCCACACATAAAATAAACATAAATTTAAAAATGCTTTCTGTTCTTTGTTAAAGTGTTATTTAAATGGTCACTCGGTATATATTGTCTGCGGTCATATACCAATGGCAATAATCCTGCTTGCTTTTGTTTTGTTTTCTTCCTGTTCATCTGTCATGTTACAGGAGTCCTGCTCAGCTATGAAGTGAAAGTTAAACAAAAACTAAGTAACAAACACCAAAACAGTCAAAAAAAAAAAAAAAAGCAGACATCAACCCATCCTCTAGCTGAGTGCAGGCAAGTAAGGGTGACTCATGGAGTAGAAGTGCCCAGCCAAGCTCGCTCGGGAATCCTGATTCTTGGTGTCATGAGAGGTGACAGATTATTGAAACTTTAAGATAAGTTCTATGGCAAACTGCTGTTTAGCCACTGAAATGCTGGCAAAATGCAGAGTGAAATTATTCCTATATCTTCTCTGGACAATGAAACTCATCTGTGATCATGCATTTGGGACTTTCCAGTGTGATCATGGACTTTACACTCTGTACAGTTCACTCATGCTCAGTTCTGTCTTAGCTATGCTGCTGGTTCTTGTCACTGTCTAAGATTTCTCCTCAATAAACCTTCTATTTCCTACTTCTTTTACTTTCAGCAATGATTTTGATGGTCATGTTTGCTGAGATGCTCTGTATGATTTTACCACTCTGGCAAGGAGAAACTCCCAAACCCCTCCAGCTTCTGTGCACTGTTGTCCAGGTCCTTAGTGTTCATTTTCTTATCCATGGCTTCTCTGAAGCTCAAGGATCCTTGCAAGCCAGCCCTAGATCCTATCAACCCCTGTGCTAACACTGCAGACCAGTAACAGGCACTGTGTTTTCATGGCTATTGAAATGAAACTATAAATGCAGTTCTAATGGAGATGGGGTGAATTCTCTGGATTAGTTTATTTATTTAAAAAGATAGAAAACAGGTCTGGAGAGACAGCTCAGCAGTTAAAAACATTTATTCTCTTACAGAGAACATAGGTTTAGTTTTTAGTATCTCTATGGTAGCTCATAATGGTTGATAAGTTCAGTTCAAGGGATCTGAGATCCGTGCTGTCATCTGAGAGCAACAAGCACACACATAGTAATAAGACATACATATAAGCAAAACACTAATACCCTTAAAGTAAACATTTTAAAAATCTTTAAAAGAAAATTAAAAAATAATTTCAAGTATACTTGTACATGCTTGTAATTTTAGCACTTGGGAAATTTGGAAGCGGAGACAAAAGGATACAAGTTCAAGACCAGCCCAGGATACATGAGACAACTATCTGAAAAAAAAAAAAAAAACCCAAACCAAAACCAACCCAAATCACAGATAACAAGAAGCACTAAAAACAAACATTTACACATTTTTTTCAACCATTAGTTGACATTTTTTATCAAAATGCTTAAATTTTGATATGTTTAGAATTTAGAATTATTACATACACACAGAGAGGGAGAGAGGAAGAGAGAGACAGAGAGACAGAAAGAGAAAATGATGAAACACTGTGACAAAACACAAAATTCAAAGATATGTCTGTACTAATTTCCATGCACCTAGATTTTGTCTTTTCCCTTCCTGGAAGGCAGAAGGAGACTACAACTGTTTTTCTTCTGTGGCTTGGTGGGTTATTCAAGTGTGAAGGTGTGATTAAAAATAGCCACCATAGGCTCATAGAACAGTATTGGGAGGCGTGGCCTTGTTGGAGTAGGTGTGGCCTTATTGGAGAAAATGTGTCAATGGGGCTGAGCTTTGAGGTCTCAGAAGCTCAAGTCAGGCTTAATGACTCATTCTCTGTTCCTGCTGCTTGTACATCTTGATATGGAACTTTAGGCTACTTACTGAGCAACATGTCCACCTCTATGCTGCCATGCTCCCTGCCATGACCATAATGGACTAAATCTCTGAAACTGTAAGCTACCCCCAAATAAATGTTGTCTTTTATAAGAGTTTCCATAGTCATGGTGTCTCTTCACAGCACCAAAACCCTAACTAAGATATTGTTTCAGGGTTTAAAGCATTTCAGATTTGGGATTCTATTCAAGTTTCAGGTTTTGCAATAGTGCAGGTTTTGTCCTGGGGACTTGAGGATTTGTGTTGTGGGGCTCTGTCTTCTGCCTGCTGTGACCAAGCTGCTAGGTCTCTGCTTGTCTCTATCACCTCCTTTATTTCCTGTGTGCTGAATACAAGAATGACTTTTGTTGAAAGCCAGACACATGATAACCTGTCCTCTGCTTTTCTAGCTGGAGTTTATCATCTGTCATCCAATGGGCTTTGTGTTTGTGCTGTCTCAGTCCTACTTCTATATCTTTCTGCCTTCAGGCATCTGGTCCATAATTCACTTGCTCATTCATCCCCCACACATTTAGGAAGTGTCTCCCACATGCCAGGGACTCCTATCCAGGCACTTTCCAATGCTTACAGAGTTTAAAGAAGAGGTGTTTGTCTGAACACTAAACATTTTAAAAATTGCCAGAGATTGGTTTGTTAAATGTTATCTTTCTACACTGCAGACACTCAAGGACATGCCTCAGTGCTCCACTGCTCAGCATTCAACCCCTGTAGGGTTGTTCCCAGGGGTCTCTTAACACAGAAGCTCTGAGGTCCCCTTTCTATCTTGACTCTGCCCTTCAAGGTTTAGTTCAAATGCCATCTCCTCTGGGATGCCTTTCTGAAAGCTCCTTGTAGAAATTAAAACCTCCTTCCTCACCAGTCTTCATCAGAAAATGCATTTGAACTACTGGATATTTGAGACCACACTCTGCTACACAATGCCAGCATTTCCTGCTTGGACGTTAGGTCATTGGAGAGGGCTGTTTGTCTCAACATTGAATTTTGCCCTTTAGGAAGTACTAAGTAGATAGTTTAAGGGACAGTCATTTATGCTGGCTGGGTTGGGAAGAATTGTCCTTTCAAATGACTGTTAACATCCATTCAAAGCTGCTTTATTTGTTTCAGAGGAGGCCATTCAGAGAAATACAGAATCCCCAAATCATTCTAAGGTACTGTCTTTAGGTGATCTACTGTAAACTTTATCATTACAATACAAAGTAGTCTTCTCCGACGTGCTCTTTTCTATCAGTTTCTTAGAACACATAAAGTAAATGACCTCAAGCTGAACATGCTCAGGAATGTGTAGCTTTACCCTGGACCCCATCCAGCCCATGCCATGAATTAAGATCCTTGGTAAAAAGCCTTTTCCCGTTCATCGAAGGGCACTGCTTTTAGACTGGCAGATGGCTAACTTCTTCCCCGAATTCCTCACACTTCCACCCCCTGGTTGTGCCTATGAACTTTGTATTTTGTCACACCTTTACTGGTTTAGCTCCAACAAAGTACAGAATGTAAGTTTCAAATTGCTAACACTAGAAGGGAAGTGCAAGCCACCATGAACCCACTGGATGGGTAACACTGCCAAAGCCTCATACCACTAAATATTGTCGGGGCACAGAATAGCTGAGCCTTTCATGAATGGCTGGCAAGAATGTGGAAAGTGCTTTAAGACACTGGTTGCCAATTTCTTGTATATATATATATAAACCTACAGTTACTATGCAACTCAGTCTTTAGTCTCTTTATATTTACTGAGGGAATAAAACCATATTGACATAAAGGCTTGTGCACAGTGTTTATAGCAACTTTTTTTCATAATAACTGGAGACAATTCAAATGCCCATCAGCAGATGAATGGACAAATACATCATGTTTCCATATAATGGAACCCTGTTTGACAGTATAAAGGAGAAAGCTATTGATGAATCCAAAAATCCAAAACGTGCTACTCCCATGAAATTCTGGAAACTGAGACTCTAATCTGGAGTGAAAAAAAGTAGATCTTTTGTTATCTGCTCTTAGGGAGAGAAGATTGAGTGTGTGAGGTGACTTAAGTACAGCTTGACTGTGGAAATAAGACACAAGGACACTGGTCCTGGATGTTCACCATACTCTACCTTAGTACACCTTAGGCTTTACATGTAGCAATAACCCTCAAAACTACCTGGAAAGGAAATGCCCTGGGTGGTTGTCTTTCAGGCTCTCTTTTGTGGTATATGTGACTAAATGGAATTCTAAAGAACCTGAGACTTGAGGAAAAACATGGATACTAATTCTGTGTTCAGGAACTCACTTATCTTTGTAAAAAGCCCCATGAAGTATTTTACTAAGAAGAATCCAGGCAAGGCATGGTTGACCTAAACAGTGAGGTCACCTGGCCTTCTCTGATACTGCATTCATAACTTGGGTTTCTCCATTTCAGTAAGGAGGGTGTTATTGTAGGAAGGAGAATACAACAGCAAAGAAATAGGGAGCATCCAGCCACCTATCATATCCACAGGAGGACACTGATCCCAGAGAGGGAGGAGCCTGCTGCTGTGCTATGGAGATAGCAGTAGTTTTCACAATGACAGATATTTCACTTGTTCAAATGACATAGGAATAAGATCATGTTTAAATTTAAAGGAAAACATTTGATTTGTTATTTGTAGAACATAGAATGAATCAATGAATGAGTCAGCAGAGGCAGGAGGCTTTGTATTGTAATGGTTTCAGAGGAACACTCATTCACAATAGTTTCAGAAATCACGTTTCCATGGTGGGCTCAGGGGATATGTTCTTAGTGGCCTGCAGAAATAGATATTCCTTGACACTGCAGGAAAACATTAGTATTTGACTATGCTATTTTGATTATCAACTCCGATCAGAATGGATTGATGAAGTATGATCAGTAGGTTCCTCCTTCTGTTATATCATTGAATAGCTTATTAGTTATTTAACCAATGTATACTAAGGATCTCCTATATTCCAAATAGTGTTTTAGAGTTAAGGATACACTGCTGTATAACACAAAGACCTCTGTAGCCACAAAACATTTGTTTAGATTCAGGGAGACAGGCAGCAACTACTACAACAAAATAGATTGTAAAGGATGCTAATGTTGTGTTTTATTTATAAAAAAAAAAAAAAGAGCCAGGAATGTGTTTGTTAGAGCCAGGTATGTGACTGAAGGTGTGCCACAGAGGGCCCATACTGAGACATCCCTTCCTCCTGAGGTACCAACCAGCCTTAGGACAGTTATAGTATGGAATAGTTAATTTAGGGCATGGGAAGGGGAGTTGAGAAGGGAGAAGAGGCGGGGGGGGGGAGAGGGGAGAAGGAGGAGTAGGAGGAGGAAGAAGAAAGAGAGATACAGAAAGAGAGAGAAAGACAGAGAGGTAGAAAGAAGAGAGGCCAGGCAGAAATATGTGGAGAGAAAGGGGGGACCGAGAAGGGGAGAGAGGAAGAAAGGAGTCAGGGACAGAAGAGTCAGAGAGAGAAAAGAGTGAGGAGTAGGCAAACAGCTCCTTTTATAGTAAGCCAGGCCTACCTGACTGTTGCCAGGTAACTGCTGGACAGAGCCTAGAAGGAATGCCAACAGCTAAAAGACGACAAGTGTTATGAATGAAAATTATAAAATAAAGCAGTGTAAGGGGAAGCAGTTTCTAACAGGGGAAAGGCAGGAAGATTTTAAATACAGTCACCAGAGTAGTCAACATTAGGAAAGTGACATTACATAAAATATATATGAAGGATATAAGGGAATGAGATAAGGTAATTCAGGACAGAATTTTTCAGAAATCAGGAGCAGCCCATGGAAAGACTTACCTAGGACCTGTGTGGTGTTCCAATTACTGTGAGGTGGTGGCCAGAGCGACAGCAAAGCTCTGTGAGGGGGCTAAGTTCAGTTCAGGTTGTGTGGAACTCAGAAGATCCCACTGTTTTTATTTGGAGGGAAACAGGAACCTTTTATCCTCTACAACATGACATCCTGAGGTGAGAGGGAGCAAAGGTGGAGCACCTGTGTGGTCATTCTTCCTCCACGGGCCATGGCTGAAGTCAGAACGAGCTGTAAATGTAAAGTGAGAACGGGAGGAGTCGGGGAAACAGCTCCTCATAGGCAGTATGTCAGGTGCATTCCAATTCCAATCTCTGTAGCCCATATTCAGAAGCAAGACTCTGTGCAGAGAGGGACATGAGGAGATGGCAGCACAGCCGGGTAGCTCTGGATTGCAGATAAAGAACGGACATTTAAAGAAGATAATAAAAGCTCAAACTCTAAGAGGAAAGCTTAATGATTTGACAACACTAAACTTGATAATTTGAGCTTGATAAAATTACTAGGGATAGTCATCATACGGAAACAGAGCAGCAGAGGATGATGCCAAGCCCCAAACAAAGAAGACAGGGAGGGGATCTCAGCTTCTTTTTTCTTTCTTTTTTTTTTATGGTGAAAAAAAAGTGTATATTTAGAATGAGTCATCTGGACTCAGTTTAGATGATCCCATTCTTGTTGGCAACATCCAGAGCATCATACCAGGAGCCAAGCGGACATATGCCTTGTCAGGCCTTATCAAGGTATTGACTTTGGCCACGTCAATGTCATAGAGTTTCTTCACGGCCTGTTTGATCTGGTGCTTGTTGGTCTTGACATCCACAATGAACACAAGTGTGTTGTTGTCCTCTATTTACTTCATGGCTGACTCAGTGGTCAGTGGGAATTTGATGATAGCATAGTGGTCAAGCTTGTTTCTCCTGGGTGCACTTTTCCGAGGATATTTTGGCTGCCTCCGGAACCGCAGTGTCTTGGGCCGCCGGAAGGTGTGTGACGTTTGGATCTTCTTCTTTTTGTGGCCTTTCAGCACTGCCTTCTTAGCTTTCAAGGCCTTCGCTTTGGCTTCGGCTTTGGGAGGGTCAGGAGCTTCCTTCTTCGCTTTCGGCGCCATCTTGGCGAAAAGGGTTGCTCCGGGATTTCAGTTTCTAATAGGAACTCATAAACTCTACATTTTCTGTCTTGTTGATGGGAATTTATTTTAAAAAGCAGTAAAAAGAATGGCAAAAAAAGTGGGGGGGGGACAAAGTCCATGTTCTGGAAACTTCCCTTTCCCAGTTCCTAGTTTCTGGAAGGGCTACAGAAAGCATAGACTGCAACACAGACCCAGAGTGGGGATTATAGCAGAAGAATGCTCAGCTGCAGGCCTCAAAACTAGAGAGAGATATAAATTTCTTTGAAACTTGTTCTGAGATTCAGAGCTCAAATCCCTGTGTTGTTCTAGTGAAACCCAGTGTATTGCTAATTGCAGGAATTCTCAGAGCTCTGTTTAATCCGAAGAAACCATGTAGAGGTTGCTGAGTGGGACTCAAGCTTGCAGAAAGGAGATAGACAGACTGCATGTGACATGTAGCTGCTGACCAGTGACCTGTGAGAAACACATTTAAAAAGCATGCAGAATTGTGAGTACAAGGACAACTGTGGCTGTATTTGGTTGGTGGTGGGTCTAGGATTTTCCATATCTAAACAATTTTCCAAGAAATGGCTGGAAATGTTACCTGCCTCAGAAAATGAGTCATTAAAAAAAAAAAAAAAAACGGGCAGCATTTATAAAACAAATGATAAAAACAAAGAACCAGGGAAGCAATTGACAAAAACAAGACACTGACTGATGAAAATGCCCAGAAAAGGGTGTCAAGGAAAAGAGTTGAAATTAATGTTTCTGTATAGAAACAAATCAAAATGAAAACTTAAAGGAAGACTTCATCCTTATGCAGCAGGAACACAATGGCCAAAATCTAAAAACATGAGGTTGGAGGGCAGAAGCTTGTAATCAAGAGGAGAGACTCTGGGAAGAGAGGGGCAGGCACTGGTAGAGAAGAGCCAAGTAGAGGAAAGACATCTTGAAAGATTGGTGAGCCTGGAGGACCTGGAAGTAGAGGCCATGAGCCCACATTGAGAAGGCAGGAAGAAGGCACAGAACCATGGCAAGTCTTAAAGAAACAGTTCTAAGTAGGAACAATGTAAGATGCAGCAAGGAACGTGAACAACAGAGGTGCAGTTTAAGAAGAAAAACAGCATGGTGAAACAACAAGCACATTTAAAGTCAGGATGCACACAAAGCTCCCAGAAATAAACAAATCAAAAGGAATTGGCTGAGGACAGACA
This sequence comes from Grammomys surdaster, assembly GCF_004785775.1. Classification (NCBI taxonomy): domain Eukaryota; kingdom Metazoa; phylum Chordata; class Mammalia; order Rodentia; family Muridae; genus Grammomys; species Grammomys surdaster. Next base: position 445,124 of record NW_021604709.1, on the reverse strand, counting down.
CTAGCTCAGATGGGATAACGCTTGCCAAGCATGCATAAAAGTCTGAGTTCAATCCCAAACTCAGCATAAACTGGGCTCTGTTCTGTAATCCCGGCACTAGAGACACTGAAGGATCAGAAGTTCACCTGCAGCTGTGTATCAAGTAGGAGGCCAGTTTGGCCTAGAAAACTGTCCAGTTTGAAAAAAATAAAATAAAACAAATGACAAAATCCATAACAATTCCAAGTCTCAATTTTATATTGAAAAGCCCCATGATGTGCAAATGAGAATTAAAGAGAACATATCATAAATTTACAAAGCCTTTTAAATGAAGGATGTACCTTCTGGGGCACCATACTGGAAGGTCAAAGGTCAGCCAGGTCTGGGCCTTTTCCCAGATATGCAATGTGGGACCACCACAAGACTATAGGTGATATGTAAGAAGGTGATATGTGAGTGGGAATGCACACCTCTTACCTGGGCACATTGTTACATGCTTACTCCATGACAGCTCTAGGAAGATTTTTTTCCCTGTGAGTTATTTTGAAGGACCCCTTGAAGGAACAATGCCAACAAACTAGGGAGATAAAGAAGGGATAAAACAAAAGTTTGTTTATGAAAATCAACTGTATTTATCCATGGAAATAACAGTAAAGAAAGATAAGAAACAGGGTACCAGACTGACATGGAATGGAGATGTCTTACATTCTAACAATGAGGTGATATGATTAGAGTAATTAGAAGGAGAAAGAGAGTGAGGTGTGTATGTTTGTGTGTGTGTGTGCACATGCGTGTGCAAGCACGTGCCAATATTCAACTGTGTGTAGGGGAAACAAAAGGATATTTAAAACTACAAGTACAAGAGTACATGCATGGTATTTTAACTGATTGAAAGAGATTGTAATCAGTTAAATCAGATTAACGGCCAGAAACATCTAACTGGAAAGAAGGAATGTGTTGATGATATTGTTAATAGCTGGCAATGGTGGGATGCTTCCTTAAAAAAAAATAGATAATTAAAGGCATCATGAAAATTAATGTCTATAAAGTCACACTATTAAAATGAAACCACAAATCATTTTATAATTAGAAAAAAATTACAACAAAAACAGGCCATATGGAAATAATTTTAAGCGATAAAATTAGAACATATCAAATGACAGAAATAAGCTGAAACATATCTGTCATTTTAACAAGAGCAAATGGGTAGGAATCATCTGCTAAAAGGAATTCTAGCTATAAGTTATGTGTGACAATGTAGGGTTGCTTACATTTACCAAAGAGAGGATATAATAGTGACATCAGATTAACGAATCCATGACAAATATAAATCATTAGCCAAGACAGCAGAGGCCACATCAAAGGACTAAGGGATCAAATTCAGTTGCAAGAACTGTGACTATTCTCACAGTTGTAAGGAAAGCTGGAGGCATACATCAGAGTCCTTAGGGGATATCAGCAGTGTAAGGCAGATATAGACTTGGTAATTGTAGTAACTGTCAAAAGTCATCTACTGATCATTTCAGATGCATCGCCTAAGAATGAGGATTGAACCTCATAAAGTGACCATAGAATAGGCAAAAAAATTGGAACTGTAGCTATTTTCTCATCTACAATAGAAAACCAGGGTTTAATAATATAATAACAAAAGAAAGCATACTTACTGCTTGGACTTTAAGGTGTTTTAAGACAGTTATTGGGTAAAAAAGAAAAACAAAATTTCAAGAAAATTATAAATAATAAAAACAGCTGCAATATTTTAAAAATCTGACCACAAATCAAACTACTATTTTATATATATATATATATATATATATATATATATATATATATTTGTATCTATATCTTCCTGTCTGTCTGATCTACAACTAAGTAAAACAATGACAGAGGCCAATAGAAATATAGGCTGAAACTATGATATGAACATTTTTTCTGAAATGTTAGCTGATGGGTTTAGAAGAATGTGGAAGTTGACCCTCTTCTGGCTTGGGTGAGCTGCCAGTGTTCTAGAAAGCTGCCAGTGGACTGAGACTGGGAATGGAAGCAAGCCTACTCAAGGATGGAGGAGGTGCATGTCCCATCCTCTGGAGATTGCCATTTGCAAGACATTCTTAGCCTGCCTGAGTTGTGTGCCAATGTCCCCTGTCTTGTTTTATTATTTTCAAATCAATATCCTTTCATCAACATTTAAAAGCAAGGAATGGATTCCAGGGCTTGGAAGATGTGTGAGTAAAGTTGCTTTCTGTACAAGTGTGAATTCATGAGTTTAGATCCCCAGCACCCACATAAAAAGCCAGCTGCAGCAGTACATCCCTGTCATCTCAGTTCTGGAAAAACAGACATAGTAGAATCACTGGGGTTTGCTAGCTTGCCAATCTAGAAAAATCCATAAACATCAATTTCTATCAGAGATCCTGTTTCAAAACATGAGGTGGAGATTGATTGAGGAGAATACCCACTGTTGATCTCTGACCTCCCCTGTACATAGAGCACACACTCATGAACACATACACACATGCATGTATGCATGCACATGCACATGCACACGCACGTGCGCGCGCACACACACACACACACACAGGACTCATACTGTTCAATCAAAGTGTAATCTAGGCACTCTCAAATTTGATACTTTACAGAGAATTAAAAACAAAACAAAGCAAAAATCCCAAAAAGTCAAAACAAACCTGAAAAGCAGAACAAATTAATTCAGAGTTTAAAGGGGTTTCAGAAAAGAGAGAATACATTTGTACAGTCCTATGGGGATGAGTGGGTCCTACTTTTATGGGTCAGTCACCAGCCACAGATGAATATTTCACGTCATGAAACCACATTTCTTAGCTAGAAAGTACACAGTACATACTCTAGTTCCCAGTGGCCTCTAACATCATACAGCTCACACATCCAAAGGGAGAACAGCTAGCCAGCTCCATGCTTCAACCACCAGATCATACCAAACTCGAAAGAACCCAGGAATGTTAAATATGTTAAATGTATATTAATGCATATTATTGGATAAGGGACAGCTCAGTAAAATTCTCCTTTACCCCCATAGGCTGTGCTGTAGCAGGGTGTTGTTTCATCTCTTATCTTGTAGAAATAGAAATATAATTTCTTATAAAGGTACCATTTTTTAAAAGAATATTATAATTCTTTCCAAACAAATGACAATTTTCACTGTGAATGAATATCTATCTCTTCTGTGTACTTTTCCCTAACTAAAGAAGCCTATATGAATTGTGTGTATATGTCAGAGTCACTTACTTGGAATGTCATCTATAGCATGTATATTCAGTTCCAGTTGAGGTCTGGAAAGTCACATGCTATGGACAAAGCCATTGCAAGGGCTGTCACCTTAATCAGTTATGAACATGATTGGCTGGGTTGCCCTCTTCTTCATTACCCGAGGAACTGGCTCTATTCCTTGTCCTTGTCACTTGAACATGAATGATGTGTCTGCTGGTCCAGGACAGGAAATCACTCAGTGACCCTGGATGCCAGGATGATGTGACTGTGACTGATGCAGGCCTTGAGCATGGCATGTCAGAAGTACAGTCTTAAAAGATTTTTCTCACCTTTGATCTGAAGATAATCTTGACTCATCCAAATTGCTTGGTGCTCTTCATCTCTTCAAATTGGTCTCATTCCAAAATTGTGTCCCTTTAGGGTCAGAATTTCAGATTGCCCAGATTTTTTCAGTCTAGAGTACAGATTACCTATGATTCTTTGCTATTCAGTAAAACATCCTTGCTTTTCAGTAGGAAGCATATAGGGTTCCAGTAGGAAAACAGCAAGGGGGGGGGGGGCTGTGGTGGAGGTCAGGGGAAACAGACAGCAATTTCCAGGTAATTTCTAATCTTGCTTTGCAGTGGTGAAGCACAAAAAAATTCATAATGATTCTGACACATTAACTGAGAGGTTCTCCTGTACCCTTCACATTTCCACACCATTAATTTTTATGAACTCTAATTAAACTGGCAGCTGACTGCTTCAGGGGGAGCCATTAGCCTTTTGCCGAGACCTTGGAACAGTGTAGTCTGGAGGCCAGGCTTGCTTTGGTGGGCAGAAGTCATGCTGTTGACTTGTGTAGGTCCTATAGGCTTGTCTTCACGCTCATGTGTTACTGTGTTCAAGGAAGAAGTGTGATGTTTTTCTTCTCTTGAAAAAGCAAACTTCTTCGATCAGGTCTCACCCACAGTCCACTATATAAAGTTCCTCAACAACCATCTTCCAGATTTAAATCCCTTTTCTCATGACAGTCTGGCTTGTTACCCTCCTCTTCTACAGCTTATACCCTTACTTGACACAAAAGCACCTCTCAGGTAGACCTGCACATTTGCACATTAAGAGACAGGTACTCTGATGGTTAGTTTTAGTCTACTTGGCACAAGCTAGTGCCATTTGAGAAGGATCCTCAATGAGAATTTGCCTCTATCAGCTTTGCTTATGGAAATATCTGTGTAACATTTTCTCCATTAATGGTTGATGTGGGAGGGACCAGACCAGTTTTTGAATTGTGTAACCTCCAAGTAGGTAGTCCTGGGTTGTATAGTAAAAGAAGCTGAGTAAACCATAAGGAACAGGGCAGTAAGCTGTGTTCCTCCATGGTCCCTGACTCAGTTCCTACTTGAGTTCCTATACTGACCTCCCTCAGGGATGAACTGTGATCAGGATGTTTAAGCCAAATAAATCCTATCATCTGTTAAGTTGCTTTTGGTAAGAATTTTATCACAGCAACCCAATCTAGAAAAGATACCAGTGATGCCTGACTCATCTCACCTCACCTCTCTAATATTTGCCCTATTGCCTTCTACGTTGATGGTTTCATGACCTGAGTCCAGTACCTCATTATTCTGCCAGTAGGGTTTTTTTTTCTGGCACAGTCCATATGGTGGGACATTAATGTCTCTAGATTAAACCTTCAACAAATAGAAATGAACACCCCTGGTTTCTTCCTTCTTGGTTGTGGGGTCTGAGTTGTAATAGGTAGCCTTTCTGAGGATCATTACATCTGTAATATTTGAGGAAAAACTCCTTGTGCTATTCTTATATAGAGCTAGGTTGCTCAGAGTTGGCCTAGTAATTTTTGTGTGTGTGTGTCTTAAAGCTCACCTTCAGTAACATACCTCCTTCAAGGTCCATATCTTCTAATCATTTTCCAAAGAGTCCCCATCAACTTGGGACCAAGTATTCAAATTTATGAGGCCAGGAGCCATTCTCTTTCAAACTACCACAACTGCTGTAACAAAATACTGAGATGAACAACTTATAGGAAGGGCTTACATTGGTGTCAGGGATTTCCATTCAGGATAACTTGGCCTCATTGCTCTGGACCTGTCAGAGGGAGAACATCACAGCAGGGAGCATGTCATAAGAAAGCTAGCTTCCTCCCTATAGCATAACCTCTTAAAAGTTTTACTACGTCACATTATGGCTATCAGCTAGGGTCTAATCTATAACACATGGCCTTTTGGAGATATTTGAGATCTTAATCACTATATATGTCTATTTCAATTCATGATAGTTAGAGTCCAACCAATTATGTTTAATCAAAATGAGCTGAGAAGCCAGACATAGGAAACACCAGCTAACTGCCTCCAGATAGACAGTAAGACAGTGTTCAAGAACATTTACTCAAAATGAGACTTCTACGTCTATTTCTAGGGTTGAGTGTTGTTTGTAGTTTGTCTTATGGCATGAGGAGATACTGTGTTACACACAAGGACCCCAGACACTGAAGTCTTCACACTTGAATGGACCCCAAGGGTCATGATTCTTATCTGCTTAGGCATTAAAAGTATAGCCTTAGACTTCTGTTAGTAAATACCTGTTTTCAGAGGTTGCATTATTGGCATGTATTTCTCATACTTTTTCCAGTCTGGAGTACTTCATATGTATGTATACCCAAGAGGCACTGCAGAATAAACAGAGCCCACACTTGAGCCTTGAAGCCTGAGTATATTATAAGATATATACATGTAATAGTTACTAGAGAATTTGGCTGCTGAAATCAGGTTGTAGCCTCTACCTCTCAAGCCATTGTTAATTGATTTTAATGTTGGTAGTGCTAGAGGTTGCACATGCTTGGCAAACACTCTTTTATTGAGCATTTTCTGAGCCTCCATATCATTGTTTAATTGTTAGAATTAAACACATTTACAAAGTTTACAACAACAATCTGGAAATAAGAAACTGTTCTTCCATTTCTTCTTCAAGTATACTAGACAAAAGTTTTAAAAAAATGGAAATAAATGAATAGAAATAGAAAATAAAATGTCTTGCTTGGTTCGTAAAAAATGAATTATTAACCACAACATGATTCATCTAAGCTCAGTTGCTTCTTTAGCATTTGTTGTTGTTGAAGCTTCTGCAGATTAATGAGATGACATACTTTAAATACCATAAAGTCATATGAACAGACTATATAACAGAATTGTTGATTGTACAAATTAATCTTGGATGAGGCTATAAAGGGTAAAGGCAAGGCCAGTCTATTAGACAAGCACCATCCAAAAGAATATAATGCAGGCTACATTGCCAATCTTAAGTATTCTAGTATCTGCATAGAAATAAGCTTTTAAAAAGGGAAATTAAATTTAATAGTGTATTTATATATACTAGAATACACAGCGCCTTATTATTGCAATGTAGTCAGTATAAAGATAGCAATCAACTGCTACGTATACTCTTTTTCTATTAATTCTTGATAATTCAACGTGCCCTTTACAATAAAGTACAGTATGGGGTACAAATATTAATGTATTTTATGTGTAAAATAAATGACTCTAAATTGTAATTTTAATATCATTCCTATGGAAGTGTCTAGGGATTGCTGTTTGCCTCTCATGTAGTCTGTTTACAAGCATTGTTGGAAAGGTTAAATTGGATCCTGGTTACATCAAATGTAACAGTTACACTGATAAATCTTAATCAATACAGAAATGTTAATGTATCTTTATCTTATTTATTATCTGTCTACATCTTTGTAAATGTACCTGCTAAGGAGCTCAGTAATCAATTAACTGGGAAATTACATGAAATTGTGTGAAACTAAATACATCTTTCATAAATTATAAAAAGACGTTATCAGAAAAAAAAGGTAAATTGCTCATGGAAACTATGCTATCTGTACAGTAGGAGATGCAGAGACAAAGGACTTAACAGACAACTGGCCTCATACATGCTGTTAGGAAGGTTTTGCTTTTACTCTGAATTGTAGGGTCATGGGTTTTGTTTACAGAGTTATGTTGACAGCACCGAGAGTTTCCATTGCCCTTGTACGTATCATCTTAAGTTAGTATATTGTGTTTGTCATAATTAATATACTAATGTTGATACAGTACTATGAATAAAGTACTTACTTTATTCTGATTTCCTTATTTTTCCCAGTGTTCTTTGTGTGCTCCATGATTCCAATGAGGAGTGTGCTATCTTGACTTCTTACCTACTCAGGATTATGATATTTGCACCTGCATTATCACTCATCCCATCCCAAGTTGTGGTCAGTGAACCTGGCAGTGACTATGACACAGATGACCTGTGTGGTTTCTGCTATGAGCTCACAAAAGGCCCAAAACACTTATTTATTTGATATTTATTTAAGGGTAGTGGCTGAACACAGCCATGTTTTAAGGGAGTACAAAGCATCCCATATGGAGAATCTATTGCATGAAAGCTCTTCGACTGACAACAAAGTTGCAGTTCCGGCCGTTATCAAGCATCATCTACAAACATGGGATTACTGATCATCCAGATATTGCTATCTTTTAATCATTGAGTTACCATAATATCAAATCTTCAGCTGAGGCTGCAAAGTTTGGAAAAAGTGATGAGCCAATCTCACTATTGTTGAAGAATGTTTGATCACATTGTGACCCCTTAGATTGTGCACTGGAAAAACTGTTTATTGTTGTGATGTGGCTCAGCCGTTGCACAGACCTTCAACCCAAAGCTTTCTGTTTACTAAAACAAGTAGTTTGGTACAGCTGAGCCCTATCAAAAACTTTTAACACAAGAGCTTTCTGTGAAAAATAGCTAAATAAAGTCAATATTAGGTCAAGAGGCAGAGAAAGCATCCAGCTGAGCTTCCTACTCCTCTGAAGTCCCAGAGGGCAAAAGCACTTTCTTCTTCTCCACATTGTCTTAAATACCCTCAACTCAAAGACCCTCCTTTCTATTTCTTGGATTTTTTATGTCACTCCCTGTCGGTTGGCCACTTGAACAGTCATCCAAAGTTCCTATGCAACAGAGCATCCATTTCTTCAGTCTACTGGGCCATAATTTCTGACAGATTTTTTTGTAAAGCAGGAATTATGAACAACTTCTTTACCCATTCCTGGAAGAGTTCAGCAATCAACTTTTTTGTGTCCTGTTTGTCCACAACTTCGACAGCATACTGTCAGTAGTTGAAGCAAGGGTAGTTTCTTGTCCAGTGGCAGCTTGTCACATTTGAAGCAAGCTCCATAAGGAGGTTTTACAATGCTCATTATCTTCTTTGACGTAGTATGGGGGTGTTGTGAGAAGCTGACATGTTTTGTTGCTAAAATAAAAATCTCAAACTAATAAAACATCTTTAAATGCCACATTATGTAGAACTCTAAGGTATTTGAAGACCTCCTATCTATCTCAATACATTTCAGCATGCAAATGATGTTTGTCTCTAGCTATTTAATATCTGATTAATCTTTAGACATCTATGATTAATTAAACTAGTGCCTAACAAAGCCATAAGTTTCATCAACTGGTTAACTTACATTTCTTAATTATCTTAAACAATTTATATTAGTAGCTTTCGAAAAGACTAGACTTCACATTGTATTTTTAAGAATTACATAGGTAGAATATCTTAAAAGGAGTTGATACATAGTATGTTATAACTAAAATATAACCTTAATTCAGTATCAATATACAAAGAGCTATACCAATGTAACAAGTATAATCTTAATTTTGTACAAGGATACAAAGATATACAGCAATGTAACCAAATACAACCTTAATTTTGTATCAATATATAGAGATCTATAAGAGTAACTTCAATAATCTCCCCCCTTTTCTATTATTCCTATATTATTCATATATCCTATTGTTGGGAGCCAACTCCTAGCAGAAAGCGGCTATCATCTTTGCAGCCATCTCAGGCCATATACCCTGACAAGAGGCTTGTTTTCAACAGCCTACAACAGCTAAGCACACTCTGATAAACATCTTATTTTTCTTACATATCTTGTTTTGTTATTTAATGTCCCTAGGTGCAAGGTGCATGTGGTAAAGTGTCTTCAGCTGCATTCCTCTGCTTGTGCTTATATATACCCAGGATTTCATTTCAATAAAGGGGGAACTTGAACAGACTCTCTGTCTTGTCTCCATTCTTCGCATCTCTTGTCCTTCCATCCCCACTCTCTCTCTTGCCAGACCCTGACCCGAAGACCAGAGCAGCAGCTTTGCCTGGGACAAAGTGGCCCCCAAACGTGGGGCAGAATGGGGTGTTACATCCTATTATAGTATCTAAATAAAAGGCAAAATTTTTAACTCTTGCATAGTAAAGTGAATTGCTATATAAAGCTATTTCTGCCAAGCTTTCTGCAACGTCCAGCTTAGTTGTATTTGTTGTTTGAAAAATAACACAATAATGTAAATAAAGTTGTATTTGGGAGAGAGGCTTTCCTTGGGAGCAGCACCATGCTAATGTTAGTCATATCTGGCTCCTATATGACATTTATGACAATTTTCTCATACCTCTAAAAGTTCCATGATTTGTTTGTGATTAAGGACTTGCTATGTGGTCATCCTAACTCAGGCATTTGCATAGATGTATGAGATTTATATCAGTAAATGAAGCAAAGATTTTGTACTTTAAAAGAAAAAAATATAACAGTAAGTGATTATCACAAATAAATAAATATACAGAAGATTGAAATATATTAAATGTAATAAAATAAGTGAATTAAAATGCAACTTACTCAGGAAGACCAGGAATGCAATATGCATTCTACATTATCATAAAGCAGAGTCAAGGGCAACAACTGGACCAAGTCTTCTAGAGAAACAGAACACCAGGCATGGTAAAAGATAAGACTGTTTAATTGTGCTTTCAGGAAATAATTTTAGGAAGAATGAAAGACAATGTGAAGAGTTGGGTCAGTGAAGAAACACAACATACATGTGGCTATAATTAGACGGTTTAGCAGTGTGCTTACTCAGTGTGCCTTCAGGGCAAGAGTGGGAATCACTTCCATCAGAAAGGGTTGCATTTCTCCAGTCCCTATTATAATTCTTCTAAGGATACATATTTAGTTGAACTACTACAAGTACTAGCATACAGATGTTGGCCCACCCATAATAGAAAATCGAGAGTGCAAATGAGGATTTTGAAGTGTACATCTCAACCCTGTCCAGAACAGCAGCCTACAATGTGCATTTTATCCTTGTCCAGACCATCTGCATATCATCTGAGTTTAGAAGTGCTGATTCAGTGAAAAGTTTGTGTGAGGCATAATGATAGTTCAAGGCTGTAGGTAGAGGCCTTCATAACAATGGGTTAAAAAGAACTCTCTAATGCAGTAGGGCCACCAGTAATTTCACAATAGTCTTTGAGGAAACTCGGGACATACAAAGAATGAGAAGCAACTCTAGGGTAAAACCCTTCTGCAGAAATGTAGGAGGTGGGCATGGAGAGAACTGGTTCCAAAGTACTTTGGGCAGAGGAAGAGGCAGAGAAAATCCCATGGCCTATCAGGACTGGCCTGATGTAGAACAAGCAAGAAAACTGGAATGACTGAGTCATGAAAGGACAAAGAGCAGGGAACAGAGAAAAAGCATGTTAGAGGAACAGGGCTGCTCTCTTGGAATGGGTCTTTAGTCAGTAGGTGTTTGGCCTTCAGTCAGAGCAAAAATAGATCATTCATAGATTTGCAAAAAGGGTTGGCATGGCTTAATTTATATATTTTAAATGATTCTAGCTACTGGATTGCAAATATTTACTATCAGCTTTGAATGTCGTGTGAGGTCAGAGGAGCAGAATGACTAGTTAGTAGTTACTGCTGAGGACAAGGCCTCAAGTGTGAAGGAAGGGAGAGAGTTCACAATAACTTTGAATGTACAGTATATCAACTTTAGTAATGGCTTAGCTAGTGGGAACAAGAAAAAGATTGCACAGAGGACTCCCAGCGTCGTGATATGACCGCCAAATTAAAAAGCAAGATCTAGGAAGTGTTTCCAAGGGTTCAAAGCTGATATTTGACATTGATATTGAGCTATTTATTATAGAGAAGGGAAAAATCATACAGTTATTTTAATAATAAGAGAAAATATAGATGTATATAAAGAGATGGACACTGCTTTTCCAATTCTAAGTTGAAACAGGTAAAAAAGATTGAAGATTGCACCTCACCCAAGGTGATTCAAGGAGAAGAGAAGGATTAGGAGAAAGTGTTTCTTTCTCAAAAAGTTTTTAACAGTATGAGAGACTATGGGGCTGATAGAAGACAGAAAGGTAGGCCAGAGAGCCACAGCATATGAATTTGATATGCTAAAAATAAAATAAATTGAATCATTTCAGTTCAGTTCTTGAAAACAAACACCTGGAATATGTCTGCCGCTGTAAAGTTCAATTGCTTGAAGCTTCTGCTAGTAGTGACTTGGTAAAGTTCTTAGCTAGCTTTGACTACACAGAAGAGAAGCAAAAGAACTGGCTTTGACATTGGAGTGATCCATATTTCTATAATGTTTTTCAGAGTAGAACTATATGATCGTGAGATAGTTACTGATCCTCCTTTGACACCTCTATTTCTTCTTAGAAAGTGGGTACAGCTGTCATACTCAGTTCATATCACCTTCTTAAAACCAATCATCTGACAAAAGCAAAGCCCAGTGCAGAAGCTGCCACAGAACAAGCACTTGTTAAATGTGAGATGGAGGAAATTCTTTTTAAATACAAGATATAAAAATGACTTCAAGAACTTATAAGGTTCATTTTATGACTTCTTGACCCTGTTTCTGGGTAAGGTCACTGGCCATGTTTGGAAATCTTGTTCATTGATAAAGATACTTGAAGGGTTTTCAGTTGATATTTGCAAATTAACAAAAATTCTTTTGTGGTGTCAGCTATCTCTAACACTCTCTAAAAAAGCAGAAGTGTGACAGCTGAAAAAATGCATAAGATGGAACTTACTTCATTTGGGATTTGATATACTGAGAAAATGTAAAATTTATGCATGATAAAGTCTTCAAGGCCCAACTAAAGGATATAGGTGGATTTACAGAAGTAGAGTGGGTAGGTCTGAAGAGCAGAATTTATGCTAAGCATCTCTGATACCTCACTAAATCTTCCAAGAAAACCTCAGTGATCTCATTTTCCTATGAAAGGAACCAAGGCTGAGAAACTACTAGGGTTTGCTAGCAGTTTGTATCTCCAAAAGCTCATGTATTGGAAAACTGGACCTCAGTATGATCCTGTGTATGTGAGGGGGTGATTAAACCTAAAAATATGGAGCCTACAAGATGGAATTAGGTCAGTAGAGACACTAGTCTGAGATGTAATACACTAAGTCCATGGAATACTGGTTAGTTCTTACAAGAAATTTGCATTTGTATATGGCTCTTCATTCTGCTATGTGATGCCCTACTTTCATGTGAGTTTCAATTGTAATGTCACTTTCCAAACTGATACTAGCACAATATACTTGAACTTTTAGAACTATGAACTAAATAGATTTCTGTTCTTCAAAGTATTCCAAACTTCAGTTATTCTGTAACAGCAATTGAAGGTGGACTAATATAGAAACCTTCAGAAATGGCTGGTCCAATGAATAAAGCACTGGCTAGTCCTGTGCTCAGTTTATTTACTTTTTGAACCACTGGTGTCTGTTCAGTTTTTTACCTAGAATCAGGAATAGTGGTTTGGTATCTAAACAGTGGCATGAGTTGCTCTTTACCTGACTCCTCTATTCTGTCTTTTGAAGAATTTACTACTGAAGTCACAGTGTAGTTAGTGTCTTGAGATGGAAAAAAAAGCTGGTCGCTGTCACTCTGAGTCAGAGGTCTTCATAGCATGGAAAGCTGTGGAATTTTGGTTTTTCAGTGTGGATACAAAAAGAATCTATTTTTGGGTTTTCTTTCAGTGTTCTTTGGCAGAAAAAGTAGCTTTATTTTTATATACGTACTCCTGCGCATTCAAATGTTCCCATCATGGGGTATATTTTCCATTAACCCTCGTGTGTTCAGTGACATCCAGCTGTTTCAAGAGCATCCAGCTTAAGGAGATGGGACATTTTTCAACCTTGCCCATGGTAACATTATTGAAGGTACTCTCCAGGCCTCAGTTCCTATAAGGGACTGAGACTAGGTTCTGGAGCCTGGTAGGTCAGTGCACTGCTGGGGAGGAGCACTGTTGGGAAAGATGGTGTGCATTCTACCCTTCTCAGTGCTTCTGCTTTTCTGGCTCCCTGAAAGACACAAATGCTGAACAAAAGAGACTATTCTTTTTCAACTGAGATAATAAATGCAGTTTGGAAATAATCTCATCACTTCTTTAAAATGCAGGGACTTGACACTAACGCCACTGACAATGAGCCACAGAACTCTCAGAATGCTCCCATGAGTCTCTGCAGAAGTGCTTTTTTCTAAACTGCTTTAATGAGGAAGAAATAAGCTAGTTACATGACTTCCTAGGACATTCAGTCAAGTGACAACTCACAGATCTTTTAACTTAACCTCAAAAAAATAGTCTAAGCTTTAAACTTCTCATTTCAAGATATCATTCTAGATCCCCAGCTTGCTAAAAATCACAGTAGTCACCTCTTTATGTAGCCTTTTCACCCCACCACATTTAATTAGTGGGAATAGCACTTAAGCCTGATTTTTAAAAGTTCCCAAGGTAATAGAGGTTCCATCTAACCTTTTGCTCCATTATCTGAATTATTAACAACTTATATGAGTATGGTATGTTTATTATAATTAGAAAACCAATATTTATCTTCATTATTAATTGAGATTTGAACTTTATTTATATTATTTTAGTTTTTAACTAATCCTCTTTTGCCCCTGTTCTAAAATTCCATCCATATTATTTTATTATCATGTTCCTTTGTCTCTTGGCTGTGACATGTTCTCAGTACTTGTTTTTGATGACCTTGCAGGACTTCTTTTGTGTGATTGTTATATTTTTGAAGCAGGGTCTCAGTTACCACAGGTTGGCCTCTAACTCAACTTGTCGACATGGCTAGCAGTGGACTTATGGTCCTCTTGACACCATCTTCTCAGTACTAATATTATAGATGTGCATCGCCATGCCTAGTTCTATGAAGCCTAGTTCTATGAAGTTTCTCTTAGTTGAGGATTCTATAGTGAAAAAAGCTCCATGACCAAAAGCACCTAGGAAAGAAAGGATTTATTTCATCATATAACTTGTAATATATTATCCAGGAAAGTAAGAACAGGAACAAATGTATAAACCAGTAGGCAGGAATGCAGAGGGCATGGAGGAGTACAACTTACTCATTTGCTCCTCATGTTTTGCTCAGCCTATTTTCGTATACAACTCAAGATCATGTGACCAAAGATGGTCTGATCCAATGGGCCAAGCCTTTTTCTCAATTAAAATTCCTTCTATCCAGACATTATGTCAAACTGACATAAAAACAAATAAACATAAACACAAACAAAACACAACAGAACAAACTAGCCAGTTAAGAAATCAACCAAGAGATTCGTTTATTCTGAGCAAGTTTTTTATTTGGTGAACCCAGCCTTTTAAGTTTTGAGGCCTTCTGACTTGTGATTTTGTGGAATGTCTCTTTATTGGAATTTCCTTTGCTTAGTTGGAGTTGTGGGCTTGTGGAAGAAACCAGAGAGATAAAGTGGCATTCTTACTTCCTCACATCAAATATAATTGTCATCATGAATAGTAAATTTTATTTCTCTTTTTCAGCTTCCAAAGACTGCTTGAAGCTGGAATTGTGGTTTCCCCTATTTACAAAACCTTCAGAGAGTAAATGGGGCTTGCCATATTGCATCATTCTGACCTCAACTCTTCTTCCATCCCATTCGTCTACTTATAAGAATCTTTGGAATTTCTTTGGGCCAGACAGATATACTACAAAGCAATATCATCTGCTTAGCTTGTTATATTCCATATATGATCCTAATCTAAACTATGTTAACCAAGCATATTCATAAAGCATGACATGAACATCTTAAGAGAAAATTAATCCACCTGGTACAATATCCTAAAATATACTTCATAAAACTGGCTCCCAGAAACTTCAGCAAATTACTAAATTGTTCAGTTGCAGCATATATGCATACAAGTTTCAGATCTTTCTTCTGTACTCCCACAGGAAGTAACTTTATTAACAATGCATAGCATATGTTCAGGTCTTTTTGCTTCTTATTTTACAGATTCCTCTCTTCTCTGTAATTACTTACATCAGCATTATTTTGCATCACTCAATTACCCCCAGATAATTTATCTCATACATTGATTATAATCTGGATTCTATATCTTCTAAAATTAAAGAACCCAAATAAGAGTTTAAGAGGAGAAAACTGAATACAAAGTCCTTTGTATATAGAAACATGTTATTAGTAAAATTCATCCAGCAACCCAGACAACACACTTGCCAAGAATTCCCATCATCCCCACTGCCCAGTAAGCTTCTCCCAGCCATCTGTGAAAGCCTATTATGAAAGCAAGTCTTTCCCCCACATCTTTACATCTTGGCTTTTTCTTTGTTCATTCTAGCCCAAACATGATCATGCTGATCTACCAGGAGATTGCTCTGTTTCAGAGACAGTGGTAAAAGATATTGTGTGCCTTCTGCTATTCTTTATTAGTAAATTCCACTGTTTTCCTCCAATGTTTAATATGTACCTGTCTAATAAACTCTAACAGAATTTGTTTGCATATTAGACATATTATTGAAAACAGAACTTGATAGTATGCTTTTTTTCTTTGTCTATAAGGTCTTCGGGTTTTACAAAATACAGTACTATAGAAAAGCGTATTGGGATACAAGCCAAAGGAAATGATATTGGAACATTCAGCTGTAAGAACGAAGAGTTCTTCCTTTCTTTCTTAGACTTCATCATTGTTAGGATGAGTTCTGGTTTTACATGATATATGTCTACCCATTGCACACCCTGGAGAGGTGACCGTGGATATTACAGGTAGATTCTAAATCTTTCATTTGGGGTAGAAGATCATTCTTTACCATTGTAACATTTATGTAACTTAGCATTGGTTAGTGACTTAGACATTATCTAGAGCTAAATTCAACTTGCAAGTGTTTTATGATGTCTCTTCAATATACCACCTGCCATTAATATTTTGCTTCTCTAAATTTTTAAAGGACTGTTCATTTGTTCTGAACTCTTGACTCTCTCAAGTAAAAAATCGCCTCTCTGTTGACAGCCCTATGTTTTTATTGTATCTATTCAAAAGGACAGCAGGTGTTAAAAACATAACATCTGTTTGTCCTCTCTGCCTCTCACAGTGCTCACTATGAAATTTTATAGTGTAAGTGACACAAAAATTGTTGAAAACAGAAGGAGTTAGCAAATGAAATCAACTCAGTATCAGAAGAATGGCCTCCTCATCACCCTAATGTCCAACTTCTGTCTATCCTAGCATGCAAGTAACATATCACTTCACTACATAGATAAACAAGCAAGCTGGTATTTATGTTTTCATATGTAGTGAGTAAGGCTCAAATATCAGACCCCTGAGATCTGAGTCTAATGTTTCTCTGTTCATCAGGTGTTTTGGCTAAGGAAATAATCCTAGGTAGGTAACAGGGGTTGAGAACATCTCACTGAAGTCATCATCTGTGTTTACCAAGGACCTGATGAGGAACCTTGTAGAGTTCATCTAAGATCTGTCACTTTATGAAGTGGAGGTTGGACATTTACCCTCTGGCTGTTAGTAGCTTTGTCCACCAATACTTAGAGACATTAGTACTTACAACATGTCACTTTACCTAACTTAGGATTTATTTCTAGGCAGACTAAGAGGTTTCTTCAACTTTGAAGAAAGCTCTAGGGCTATGGAGTGTTTAGTACTGTTCCCCAGGATGGGCCATGGCAAGTATCTCCAACCTGTACAGTTGCAATGAAATTGTTAACTGAGAGGGTGTGCACAGCAGATACACAATTGTTTGATTTTCAGAAAAGTGGGTTAAAACACAAATAGGTTCTTCAAATTTCACCTCTAGTGCTCAATTCAGAAGAGATTTGAGATTAGATTTTCATTTTAGAAATGTTATCCAAAGCATTAGTTTGAAGTGTGTACCAGTCTGAATTTGAGTTTTATGAAATTGGATTGATGTAATTCTAGCAATATGATACTCTGGAAAAAATCCACAGGAAGGTTTAAAGTTAAGAATTAGAGCAGCTAACAAAAGCCCATTTCCTGGCTGGTAAGAATCTATTCTTTAGTCAGCAGTGACAAATCTGCAAATCTGTCTGTTTAGCAGAGGATGCTTGAGATGAGATTTATTATCCAAGGTGGATCCCAAACACCCAGATACATAACTTTCTTCATGACTGTGGGACATAATTCTGTGAGATCTTTGCAGCCTTAGAGGGGAGTTATAATTACTATTCTCTAAATTATAGACCATGAATTAGAAACTGAATACCCTCAGGTGGGAAACCTAAATCCAATGAGAGTAATTGGGAACACTGTGTTGAGGCCAATTGCTAGCACTTGACCATCAAACACAAGGTGAGCATGACTACTACAGTACAGTAACAGAAATTTTCTCTGTTAGCATTTCTTATAACTGTCTTTAAATGGATATAGGTCTCCTTTACAGACATAATTATACTAACTGGGGAATGGTTCTTTGATTATGTTGGTAAGCTGAAATTCACTCAAGAAGACTCATGGCCCATGAGTCAGATATGGAAACAGATAATCAATAAGTATGTGATAGAGTGGAGACCCAAACATAATCCTCTTCCAGTAGTTGTTTGTCCTGTTCTGAATTGTCCCATTGTAATAGACATACCCAGTAGCACCTACAACTCCCATGTTGGTTCTCTGAACATGGCATGATGGATATCATTGTAGTGTAGAAGTTACGTCTGGTTTTCCTTCACAGTCCCACACTCCCAAAATGAAGACTCAGACTCATATTTACCAATATCTTGGCCAAACATCTAGGCTCTTCTCTGACTAGATCACAAATTAAAATAACTCATTTATTCTAATCCACATTCTGCAATGTGGCTGGTTACCTGTGCTCAGGTACTATGCATCTGTCTTGTCAAATCTTCACTGTCGAATCCCCCACACCTGGTTCTATCCCAGAATTCTTTCTTCCTCCTGGGCTTCCCACCTCCTATTTATGTCTAAGCTATAGTCAAATAAAACTGATGAGATTTATTATTGACAGGTGCCACATCCATACAGACATAAAGTATTCTCTCCACATGTAGAAAAGAAACACCAGGAACTTGAACAATAAATGAGTAATTAATTCTACCACACCTTTATTCACTGGTTGATATTTTTTCCTGGGCAGAAGACATAAGTACTTGAGGGAATAACAGAACATCATAAGATTAACTAGGTGTTGACACCAAACTTTGTCACTGTACTGAAGGTGGATCCGTTGCTTAAACCCATTCCCTCATTCCCTCATTCCTTATATGTAGCTGTTGTTTAGTCAAGTATCATTGTCTACATACCTTTCTATCAGCTTTTCCAGGAGTAGTCTTTTTTCAGTTGTCAAGGTCAACAAAATACTTACACTTTTAGCTCAAGCACATTAGCCCTATAGGCCTGTCTCTTCATTAAGTTGTTGTGGTGCATATTACTGGTCTCTTCCTGTGATGACACTGTGATGACCAGAAATAGTGACAAAAAATGCCAAGTATTCCCAACTATATATTTACAAGTCATATGGTAAAATTTGAATGTTATAAAAGTTCATAGGCATCCCATCATTTATCTTGGGGAAACTTACAGAGACCATAGTGTATCACATATTCTGATAGTCCCTTTAAAGTCAAAGGCAATGAATGGTTTTATATATGACCCTTCCAACATCCAAATGTAGTTCAATCTCTCTTGGGTCTCTTTGGATTTTAGAGTAACATGTTACTCATCTAAGTATGGAACTGAGCCCATTTATCTGAAGATTCTCAAAGCATATGGTTTTTTACTAGGTCTTGGAATAAGAAAAAAAGCATGTAGCAAGTTCAAGCTTCTGTGTAAGCTCCCTTCAACTTGGTCCATAGAGTCAGAGGATCTACTACTGCTTAAAGTAGCACTGTCAGAAAAGTTATCTGGAGGAATTTTATGTTTTCTACAGGTAGATAGAAAAGCCTTGCTGTACTCTGAAGATAATTGACTTGCTTTTGAGACGGTTTGGGGTCTGAAATTGTATCTTGAAAAAGATTTAACATTTAGTCATTGAATTAGTTTCTTTTCTCATAACAAAATACCCAGAAAAGCAATTTAAGAGGTTATGTTGGCTCATAGTTTGATGGTACCATCAAACATGGCAGGGGAGTTGTAGCAGTGACAGTATGAGGAAAGTTATAATTGCATCTGCATTTAGGGAAAGAGCTAGGTGAATGTCAGTGCTTAGCTTGCTTTCTCGTTTTATACTGCCTCGGAACCAAGCAAATAAAATGATGCCATCCACAGTGATTGGTTCTTCCCTCTTCAATCCAATATAGAAACTGCTTTATGGATATATATTCAGAGACTTTTTTCTTAGGTATTCCTAGATCTTGATCTTATAAAGTAGACAATTAATATGAACCTTGGTTCATGAAGTTAGCAGAAAGCTTAAAGAGGTATCTTTGAACCAGTATCTCAGAGATAGTTCTATCTATCTATCTATCTATCTATCTATCTATCTATCTATCTATCTCTCTCTCTCTCTCTATCTCTATCTCTATCTCTATATCTATCTATCATATATCTATCATATATCTCATAAGAAGGAAGAATAAATCCAGGAATTGAGTTATGATATGAGTAATATCTCAGTATCACCTCTAGGGACCCAAAATAAGGAATCCTTCTTCCTTCCTTCCCCTCCCCTTCCCTCCCCTCCCCTCCCCTCTCCTCTCCTCTTCTCTTTCTCTCTCTCTTTCTGTCTTTCTTTCCTTCATTTCTCTCTTTTCATCCTGTTCCTATGATTTGATTCTTTAGTGATCTAAAGGTCCTAGTTTTTAAAAGAGGAATCTTTCTACCTAGAGACATAATGTGTTCACTGAAAACATTTTAGATATCCTCATCTATCTTAATTATCAAAGATAATTTCAGTTACAGTGCTAGCTGTTGGACTGGACAGGAATATTCAGGAGAAATTAAGTTTCTGAGATAAGATGGAGTATATACACGAAATAGAGTCTTATTAAGCATCTTTGACTATTATCATGTCTTGTGTCTACAGTGAGTGGATACTACCCAGGATAGGCAGGACTAACAATAGCCTTGTTCCCTAAAGAACTGGCTTTGGCAAATCTACCTATTGAAAGAACATGAAAGTCAAGAGGCTCACAAATGAATAGGGGATGAATTTGTTATAAATACTAGTGCCATCACATGACCAGGTCAGAATGAGTGATGTGATTGTAACGCGAATACATGTTTTCATTGATCCATTTGAGTATATGTATTTACTCATATTTACATATGTGTATATGCATGTGTGTAGCATGTATAGAAAAAAGCTTTGTTTCCTTGCTTCTCTTATGACTTTATCTTGTAATAAGATATCTTGACTTTCTCTCACAAAATTTAAGAGGTGCTAACTTTAGAGAATAGAATTTGTGTTATCAAGAAGTATAATTCTCAGTCAAAGGTTTTAAGTTTTATCCCTTCTAGGAAGAAACTGGTATCTTTGTGGTACAATGCAGGGCAGCTGATATGAGTCATAGTAGGCAGAACTATGACCTTCTATTATTTTCATTTGTACATTAATTGTTGTTTAAGTAAGAGGAATAGGGAGGGTATAGTCTTAAGAAGTGTATGGATGCCAAACTGAAAATGTACTAGATACATGGTGGTAATTTTGTGTATTAATTTGGCTGGGTCATAGGTCACTCAGCCATTTGTTTAAATATTATAAGGATTGTACCAATGAGATTTGTTCAGGATCAGATAAATATTTAAATTAATGATCTGACTAAAGCATAATATTCTTCTCGATAGGATTGGGCCCACTAGAAACCTGAACAGAACCAGTTCGAGAGCATGAGAATCCTCTTTCTTCTACCTTTGATCTAGAACAGTGTTCTAGCTTTAGACATAGACCTTATCTACAGCTTATACCCTCTGACATCCTGGCCTGCAGCTTTATGATTGAAGATGTTGGGGTATCTTAGCCTCAAAACTATGTGATCCTTTTTGCAATAAGGCTTTTAATAGAGATAATACTTTTTTTTCAAGAGAGGGAATAGTTAAAAGTTTCCTCCCCAGTCATAAAAACAGAATAGAATCTTCTAGGGAAAAAAAAACCCAATCTCCCATTTTCTTCTTTAAAATCTTTGTGGCATTATTTATTTGTTTATTTGGAAATGATCATGAATATATTGTGGCACATGTGTGGAAGTCAGGGAACAATTTGAGGACATTGGCTCCCTCTATTGTGTTGGGTTACAAGACCATACTTCAAATCTCAGGATTAGCCCTTACCACCTCCAGGGCTCTTGAACTTCCATTTTTATCAGTACAAGTAACACACTCTATTATACCATCACATACCCTAATCCACACTACTTTTACTTTTTGCCCTTAGCCATGAGCTGCTCAAATGATCAGCCATTCATCAACAAACAACAAACTCCTATGTATGTCTTCAGTGTCATGCCCTAAGCCACTGGATTTAAGGATATCACTGATCTAAGACTACAGTAGTTGAAATCAGAAGTAAGTAAGGTATGGGACACTAAATAAGTGCTCTTTCACAGAGCAACACATGTAGTTGGTGATGACGTGTATGCTTATGTTGGTTCACAGAACACTAGCCCCACTCTGATTTCCAGTTATACATGGAACTGGATTTCCAGTATATACAATGTACTTGGTGGCATTCTCAGGAATAGGGATAATCAGTACGCTCTATCATCACACAACCATGGGAGCTATCTATGCCTCATTGTCTATGGAACTGGTAGAGGATAACCTCAGATATTTCATACTTGACTGAATAACTTTGGAGTACATGCTGTTCAAGGTCCATGGGGACTCACAGCAGGGATGAATCCACAACAGAAGTTTTATACAACACACTTTCTTCATTTTCATCCATTGTTTTCTCATGATTATTTCAGTTAATAGTGTCTACTGTATCCCTAGAATACATTCTTTATTTCCAAGAGAAGCCCTGAAAGCTGTGGAGGGTACAGCAATAACATCACTAAGCATACTAGCATTAGGCTGAGGTTGGAGATCCAAAGAGTTGAAGCCCCTAATCTGAATCATTGGTTTTCTTGAATACAGTAATATGCATGACAATAACATTGGGACTATTATGAGCCTAGCACTTGTTAAGCACTTGCTTAATCCCTTAATCTACTTGGCAATGTAACAAGGTAAGAAGTTTTACATGGTTTACATTTGAGAAAAAGCACACTTCAGAGGTGTTGGCTAAAGTTCTTAGCTAGCAATCTGTGAAAAAGGCTTGACATTAGATATAAATTAGTTAAAGATTATTCAAATTTCCTGCTGCATTCTTGAAATATCTTGCTTAGGCTAAGATCACTCAAGATTTAATGTTAGACACACTAGGGAAAGTGGAGAGCAAGAGGAGTCCTGTCACAGAACTGGACAAGATGATCCAAACACATTTTTACACATAAATGCATCTGACACTTATGAAAATTATTGATTATGGGTATTATATGCAGAAAGCTTCCCTGAACAGATAATAATTATGACATATTTATAATGGAAAAAACTGGAAACAATCCAAACGATATTTATTGCTGGTGGATAAATGAACTTTGCTAAAAATCAGCAGGAGAATAATAGTAAGAACTAAAATGGTATCATGGAAATTATTTAGTGATAAAGGGGGAAAGCATTATATGCTGAGTAGAAAAAAAGCAGGCTACAAAGAACTATTAATTAGGATATGATTAAGTGTTGGATACTTTTAACATGTACCAGTCTACACAATAGTATCAAAAGTCTAGAATTGTGAGAGTTTTGGTCACTTTTTATTTTCCTATTTGTCCTTCCATGGATGTCCTACAGTGAACTAAAAATTACATATCATTCAAAGTAGTTTCCCTCCCCCATTAAAAATGCAGATGTAATGATATATTAAATGAAGAAAGGTAAATGCAGTTGAGACCACTTCTGTAGTACAAAATTTCTAGGAGGCAGATTAATGACAGTCTTTGAGTACATGAAGGGTTATGATGAGGACACTTGATGAGGAATGCTATATTAAAAGGATAACTGTTGAAGAGTAGGCTGTGTGATATTACATCCTGAGAGGAGAGATATGAACTTCGTACACAAGGGATTTTTGCTTAAGTATTAACTTGGAAATTGATTCCCTGAGCTATGCTTATGAATGTACTGTGACTATAGGCTCTTTGCTCACTGTCCAGTGTCCTTTACCTTGCTTTCAATACATCAAATATTTTATTTTCTTAGATTGTTTGCAAGTATCTAGACCAGGAAAAACTATTCTTGTGAAAGAGCAATGTTGATGTAACCATACAATTCTCATTTCAAAGGGGATAAGAATACGTTTATTCTCAAGTCAAATATGAAAGCATATATTCAATTCAGTTTACTCCAAATTCCATGTCTCAACAAGATGTTGTTGAAACTCTTTCACTGAAGGATACATAAATGAGTTCTAGCTCTCCTCCTGCAGTCCTAGTGGAAAACTGAGTTGTGATTTCATCAAAGTTCCCTCAGAAAATGAAAAAAGTTCTTAGGCTTACTTACAGAATAGTGCACAAAAAGGTTATAGACAGGAATTTCACTACTAGAAGGTCTGCACCCAGCATAGATGATAACTTTCCCATGTGTGTAGATGGAGCCCCTTTCCAGTCTTTTCCCATCTATATACTCTAGTTCTTACAGGAGACTACAAGGACATCTGCAATTAGGGCATAATTGCCTACAACTCATTGAAACACCTGGTAGATACTCGGTTGACTATCCTATGACTGAAGTGGAAATTTCTGGTTTCTTTGGAGACTCAGTTGTGTCATGTGATATTTTTCTGGAGACTGTCTTATGAGAGAATGTTTTGCTGAGAACAAACACGTGGTGTTTTTCTGAAAGCTGCCTAAAAAAAGGACATATGGTATTTTGCTGGATCTGACTCTTGAGAGGACATGTGATGTTTGGAAAGGGTATACCCAACAGACCTGGAATGATGCTGTGGCATTGGTTCACCTTGCCTTTTTTGCTGATCATCACTTGTTGTGGCTTTTTACAGAGAAACACACCAAAGAATTTCTCAAGATATGGCAGCTTCTTGCTGCCTCCAAGTACTCAGGCAGATTGGCAGAGTCTCATGGTTTCTTCTGAAGAAGTGCTATTGCAGATATGTGAATGATGTTTGTGAGTGGATTGAGCTATCACTGTTGATTCATGTGAGTTTAACTACTGATATCTTAACAATGAAGATTGGAATCACCTTAAAGAACTGTTTCTAAATAGGTCCACATCCTTCTTTTCTCTATTAACATTTCCTTTCCACTGCCTCTGTCTGGTGGGCTGTGGGATAGAAGAAGGGATGTTAAAGCATTTAAAAACTGTAGCCGCCTGCGGCCACGAGTCAAACGGGTTCACCTGGAAAGAGGGCTGGGAACGAAAGGGGGACAGAGAGCGAGAAAAGATGAAGCCAAGACAAAGTTCTCTGATCAAGGCTCAATGGTTTAATGTTAAGCTTTCAATTTAAAGGGGAAGACCCCGCCCGAACCCTTCCTAGTTTCAGCCAGGTGAGATGGGTGGGATAATCCGTTCTTGGTCACGGGTCACGGCCAGAGATGTCTCAAGGCAAGCCCAGGGGCAGTTCTTCTTTCAAGTTCCTGTAGCAGGATCTGCGTGCAGCCAAGGTGGGTGACTCCACCTAGGTGTCTATTGATATGCAGCCAAGGTGGTTAGTTCCACCTAGGTCCTATTATCTGGTCTCTTGCGGTAAACAAGGTCTCGGGCCTGCTCAAGACTGGAGGAAGGGCACAAAAAAACCCTTATTGAAGTAGGTTTGAAAAAATCTAAGCCTACACGTGACTCTCCATGAACTCTGTCAGCAAGCCCAGCTATAATGAACTTTTAGGGACAATCTGGCTGAATTCCTGAACATAATGACAATGTGACTCAGAGGACAATCCTGGCCAGCATGTGGGAAAAGTATAATAAAGTTCTATGGTAATAGAACAAATCATAAATCAAGGCACTTTTTAAATTCACTGATGAAAATATTAGGTGGGTTTGTTAAAGGAAATCAGAAAAGTCTCTGGTATAGGTCTCAGGAGCTTTCTGACATCTCTTAATAGCATTTTGGTTGGTGGAAGCTAGTGGTTTGTCAAGTTCATATATACCAGAAGGCATTACCTATTATTCACAGAATATTAGGTCAGATATAGACATGGATGAGTTATGGCTATTAAGAAGGCAGAAAATGGCCCACGATAAATTATAATTAAACTCAGGATCTGCAACATTCCAACCTCTCAACATCATTTAAATTTTAATCAATTAATGATCCTTGCAGACAATTAAATGATATGGTGGTTTAAATGAGAATGGCCACCATAGTCTCATAACTTTGAATGTTTGGTCTCCTAAACATCAGTAAGTGGAAAAGTTTGTTAGAAGGTGTGATACTGGAGTAGGTATGTTTCTGGGGATAGGCTTTGAGGTTTTCAAAGCCAGTGACATTCCCAGTCTCTCTCTCTCTTCCTCTCCCTCTCCCTCTCCCTCTCCCTCTCCCTCTCCCTCTCCCTCTCCTTCTCCTCTCTTTTGCATTCCCTCTCCCCTTCTCTCTGCCTCTTGTCTGTAGATGAGATATGAGTTCTCAGCTACTGTTCCAGTATCATCACTGCCTACCTGTTGTCAGGATCTTCACTATGATGGTCTTAGTGTTACTGTCAAGTTGCTTAGAACAATCCTTTAATTTGATGGATGATTATATATATATATATATGTATATATATATATATATATACATATATATACATATATTCGATCTATTGCTTCTTCCTAGTGCTCAGATAACGGTGTTATACAGGACTTATTCTTTACTGAGCCTTCTAGAACTGGAAGGCTGAGAAAGCATTTGTATAGTCTCTCTGAACTGCAGAACATGGTGATGGGAGAATGTCTGAAATTATAAGGTCCAAACAAACTCTTTTATAGGTTGTGCTAGTAATGGTGCCTCATTATAGCAATAGATATGTAAGGAATATAAATTGAGAAGACATGGCCTCTTTCCAGGAACTTTCATTCACAACAGAAATACCTTAGGGCCCAGTTGATTGCTGATATAAACACTTTGTGTTGGTAAAGGTCTATTACCCTGCTAAAGGTCTCACTGGAGTCTACCTTACAATGTATAACAATTACCAACATATTTGGACCCTGCTGAGTTCACTGATCACTATTATGTAGGATAGATTTTACTAAGTTCATTTAAGTACCTCATTGACAGAAATTATTCAGCAAAATGTAACAGAACACAGTGATTGGAGAAGAAATAAAAACAGTAGCGGGTTGTTTAACAGTGTGTGCTTGGGGAGGCAGTCTGTTTTCTTGAAAGATTAGCCAGATCTTACTAGTGGGATTCAGATACAAATGTCTGGTATGAAGGATAATGAATAAAAGAACTTCTTCTACATCTCTATCATCCTCCACCATGTATTTCTTTTCTTGACTCTTGGACCACAAAGAGTGGCTTATAAGAACTCTGAATTATACACACTGTGAAAGTTTTAGGATGTGGACAGGAACATGACAGCATACATGTATATACATACCATAAGATTATAATGAGGTCCTACATCATAATCATCATATATATTTCTCAGATCATTTCTAAGAGCATTATTCTTTTTATTTTTCATCTCTC
This sequence comes from Grammomys surdaster, assembly GCF_004785775.1. Lineage (NCBI taxonomy): Eukaryota > Metazoa > Chordata > Mammalia > Rodentia > Muridae > Grammomys > Grammomys surdaster. The sequence goes on along the minus strand of NW_021604709.1, from coordinate 418,089 downwards.
TTGTGAACTCAGAGTTCATAGATAGGACTGTTGAGCCAGACAGCTTGGTCTAGATATCCCTTGCGTTTACTTCCTGGGTTCCGGAATTAATTGGCTTCCATGCCTCATTGACATTTATGTGGATACTGTGGAACTGAATTCTGGCCCTCTTCCTTGGACAGAAAGTGCTTTATCCACTGAGCCATCTACTGAGCTCTTCCACTTTTGATTTCTTTTAGCTTCAACTGCGGAGATATGCAGTTGAACCTGATCTTTCAAAGGTTCATAATTGGAGACTCTCCATAAATGTTTTAAAGACAAAAATAGTAACACGTACGCCTTAGATAGACATAGGAATTATGGGATAGAAATTGCATAAAGCACTTAAACTTTCTGAGGACAGTGGGCCAAAGGATGCAACTTTTCTTCTCCCAGATTATTGGATTCATTATTGCTTTCCTGGACTGGTATGAAACCTAAGCACAGGTTTATTTTTATTGGATATTTTATTTACATTTCAGATGTTATCCCCTTATCCCATACCCCCCATTTTCACCTAGGAACCCCCTATCCTAGCCCCCCTCCTCCTGCTTCTATGAGGATGTGTCCTCATGTACCTCCCACTCCCACCTCCCCATCTTCAAATTCCTCCATACTCAGCATCCAGCCTTCATGGGACCAAGTATCTCCTCTCCCACCTATGCCCAACAAGGCCATCCTCCCCTACATATGCAGCTGGAGCCATGGGTTCCCTCCCTATGTGCTCCCAGGCTGGTGGTTTAGACTCTGGAAACTCTGGTTGGTTAGTATTGTTGCTCCCCTCATAGGGCCACAAATCCTTTCAGCTCCTTCAGTCTTCTCTCTAACTCCTCCATTGGGAACCCCATGATCAGTTCAATGGTTCGCTGTGAGCATCTGCCTCTGAATATGTCAGACTCTTGCAGACCTCTAAGGAGACAGCTATATCAGGCTCCTGTCAGGATGCACTTCCTGATGTCCACGTCAGCGTCTACCTTTGGGGACTGCACATGGGATGGATACCCAGGTGGAATGGTCTCCAGGTGGCCCCTCCTAAGCACAGTTTTAATTGAGACTTTGAAGGCACACAGATTGCCAAGGAACGTGAGTGGGACTGTTGTGCAGGTTCACTGGGCCACAATATTTCTTCACATACAGATCATGTAACAAAATTTTGGATCATTAAATTTTGTACTGGCCACCAGCTGGTTAGCCATCCTGGAGAAAGTATTTCTGATCAGCCTGGGATGAGCTCTTTTTGCAGAAAGCTCCTCTTGAGAGGCATCCTAACACATATGCTCAAGACCTTATAGCTCAACCTTCTGTGGCTTTGAGCTCTGCACTCCTGCATTATACAAAGCTCAAAGTGATAATATTTAGCAAAATATATGAATTAAAATTATAGAAATCAGATAAGCAGACTTATTTCTGTTGGCTACTTTGTTACAAACATCCTTTGCAAATAGAGCAATCCATTCATTTGGTGGATGGAGTATATAAACATGTCCCTTTGGGATCTATTGCTTCTTCCTAATGCTCAGATAATGATGTTATACAGTACTTATTCTTTCCTGGGCCTTCTAGAACTTGAAGGCTGAGAAAATAGTTGCATAGCTACCCTAAACTGCAGAAAATGGTGATGGAAGAGTTTAGGATACTTACTCTCATATTCAGATGGCAAAGCTGGGTTTGGATGAAGATGGGTGATCTAACTTCATTTTACTTTTCTTCAAAAGGAATTTCAAGTCCAGGACCTTTATCCCTCTCCCTCCAGTGGCATTCATTATTCATTGCTGTGCTTAATGTTATGTAGAGGGCCAAATGAATGTCCCGGGCATGAGCAGGTGAGACTTCGTCTCATCATGGAGGACCAGTTCTTTCGAATTTTGATTTCTCTACTTCAAGTGTTTCCTTTTAGTAGAATAGGAGAGTATCATCTCTTATTACCTATAGAAGAAATATTCTGTCATTTAATTATGCACAGCTTCAAAAGCAAAAGTAATGCTTGGGGTGGTGAAATCCCAAGACTTCAGGATAAAGGCTCAGCCCAACTTTCCTATCATTAACTAGACAATCATATGAGGTCAGTGGCTAGCATAGGTCTTTGTCTTTTCCAACGAAATTGGTAAAGGGAAGATCTGGGTTTGGAGAAAGGATTAAGAGAGGTACAGCACAACTGATTAAAAGCAAAATCTGGCAATTAGGAGGAGAGGTTAATGCAGTTGAGGCCACTTCTGTAGCAGAAAATGTCTAGAAGGCAGATTAGTGACAGTCTTTGAGTACATGAAGGGTTCTGATAAGGACACTTGATGATAATTTCTTCCTCCCTGAGGCACTAACAGGGAGAAAGAAACTAGCATTATTGCCATGCAGCAAAACCGTTCAGGGAAAACAGCAAAAGCAGCTTAGACACTCAACAGGCTCAAAGCAGAATCTCTCAGAACCAGCAGAGAAAACGAGCCATCTCAGACACTAAGACAGACAATGCTAATATCCCAGGCTTCTGCAGGTTTTGACATGATATGAGATACCAGTTTATTAGTCTCAATTAGTAGCTGACATGCAGTCTTCTGATCAAACTGTCAAAAACAGTTTGTAGCCTCTTAAGAGTAAAACCCTGTTTGTTTGTACTGGAAAGAACCAGAAGTACCTGGAAATAACACATATGGGTAGGTAGTTTAAGACTGACAGAGCAGAGACTTAGGTTATGGTGTGGACTGATACAACTCTGGTGTCCAACAGGCACAGGCCACAAATGTTTCCTGTAAAGTCAAACATTCCATGAGTGTGAAGCACACCTCATTTACTAGGCTTCCTTCCCTTCATGTTGCTCATTCTCTGTCCACTTCTTGCTTCTCTTGGCAGTGTCTTCTAATCATTCACTTTTATATTGATACTATCTTAATATCCATTCCAGAAGAACCAATGCTAAAATGGAGAATCAATTAAATTTAGAATTTTTATGGATAAAAAAATGATCCTCAATCATAGTGGTTCAAAACAAGCACTACCTATGAAGTTCATGACTTGGTAGCTCAGTGACTCATGGTGGTTTTAGCAGGAAAGCACTTTGGGTTTGGAAATGTGACACAGCCTGCAAAGTTAGCCATCCATGGTAGTTTCCAGGCGCCTATGTCTTTCCTTCTTGAATCTGTGTTGAATCTATAACCTGGCTTGACAGAATGTGTCAAAACATTGGATTAATTTATTAGTACAGACCTACCTAAGCAATCTTACATATTTTGTCTCTTGTCTTAGATTTCCATCATGCAATTTGATTGTATCTTAACTAGAACACTAGAAAATGAGAATGGAGACTCTTTTCCCTTTAGGCCTGTGCTAGTCATACTAAATCATTAGCTCAGAACACTCACCAGCTGAACACACAGACATAAGCAAACCTATGAGAAATCAAATGAGTTAAACACAGGAAAAAAAAAACTGCCCACTGTATACTCCAAACTTTCCATGATAGAACAGTGCATTAAAATGAAGGACTACAGGTTTGAGTCATTCTACTTTGGACAGTTAGTGTGACAAATACAGACAGTTCTTTTTAAGAGGCTTAAATCCTGGATAGCCTGAAAGAGCCTATCAACATTTCTGACCCGGCACATAGTACATTTTAAATCTTCTCTGGCTTCAGGAATTTGCATATAGATATCAGAAAAAAAAAAAAAAAACCTTTCTTCACTATGTAGAGCAGGCTCAGACTGCTCATTAACCTACATGAGGAAGCTGGCTTAGTTCCAAGCACTGTGCTGTTGCTGGGAGTTTGTTGTGAAAATTCCTCCCTTAAGGGAAACATGAGCAACATCTACCCTTTCCCTTAAGGTTCTAACAACAAACCAAGGCACAATTTCACCACAGTTCACTCTTAGTACCCAATGAATTTCTTGGGATTGCTTACTGAGCATGGATTAATGTAGCCTACAAGTAATAGCTTTCCCTACAAAATCCTACTGTGTGAACTCCATTCACATAAAACTTTGTTTACTCCCTTGGGAAGAATGTCTCCGACTGCCCAAGGAGAGCCTCTGGCAAGATGTCACCTCCTACCCACAGCATAGCAGTTTATTGCTGCACTCAACAGCTTTATGCAAACAGCCCCCATTCACCAGGAGTCCTTCTGTGTCCTGAACTGTGCCTAGTTCTGTGAATCTCAATTGTGCTTTAATTCTTCAACAATTGTCACTGGCAAGTCACTCTAAGTGAAGTTTTACTGACAGGCAGAGCAGTCATACTGGAAAGGCTTCTTCACCCATCATGGATTATAGATTCCTCATAGGTGTATTAATGAAGTCTCCTTCTCTTAGTCTTAGGCCCTCCCCAAACCCTGATGGCTGGGAGAACTGGCAGGTGTTCCTGTGACAGTTCTATGATCCTCTCCACTCCTTACTACCCATTTCTAAGAGGTGACATCAGCAGACCCAGTCCTGATGGACTCTTTATTTTCCATTTATTTGTTTCTTTCCTTCTTTATTCATTCATTTTACATTCCGATTGCTGCCCCTTCTTATCCCCCCTCACAGAGTCCCTCCCTCCATCCCCCCTCCCCTTCTCTTCTGAGAGGGTACCCCACCCAACTCCCTGGGTCTCTGTAAGGTTAGGAATATCCTTTTCCAGTGAGGCCAGACAAGGCAGCTCAGATGGGGAATGGACTCCACTGACGGGTAACAGCTTTAGGAACAGTCCCTGCTCCAGTTGTTGGGGAACTGAGCCTCTCAGAGGACAGTTATGCTAGGCCCCTGTCTGCAAGTATAACAGAGTATCATTAGTAGTGCCAGGGCTTGCTGTTTGCCCATGGCCTGATGGACTCTTACAAACAGGCCCAGTTGATCTCAAAAAGTTGAAAGCTATTTTGCTTACAAGATAGTGCTATAAAACAGAGTTACAGAACCCACTTCAATTATGAGTTCACTGTTTTGCTACTTATTTTTCTTCCATAAACATATCAAGTACTTTCAGAGATCACTTTAATATCTTAGTTTTTTCATAATTTTTCTTTCTGATTCGGGGTTTCTTTCCAAACTTCAGACAAGTACTCTACAGTGATATGCACAAATTTTAAGATAAATTAAGGGTTTCTGATCTTGTTTGAAATCTATCTGTGGCCGCGGTAAGTTCTCAAGTTAATATCATCTTCCCTGGTCATGTGTGGTTAAACACTATAATTGCATTCATAAATATACTATTTACATCTGTTTGTCCAAAGGGCCTGACTAGGAAATGAAATAGAAGCATAGAGGGAATCAGGAGAGAGAAATATGAGGGTACTAGACAGAGCAACTCAGAGAGTACTAACAGAACACAGTTGAATAATGAGGGAGTCTATGAGACTTCCCAACTTGCATTAGGCCTATAACGCCAAGTATGGCTCAGGTAAGAGTGGGATCCAAGGCGGGTCCCCAGTACTGATAGCTCCTGGACATAGCTTGCAGGATATTTGGCCAATTGCTACCATTACCTGCATCTTTTCACGTCGTGGGAGTGAGTGAAGTGAGTCACTCTAGACAGCAGCTTGAAGTTCCAGAAAATTATCATCTCTCAGGTAAGACTCCAAGCCTCCACCAATGACTTTTGGGAATCAGAGAGCAAATGCCTAGACCTTATTCCCTGGGTAAGCACCCAGAAGTACAACCATTTCCGAGGGCACTTCACTGCTGCTGAGCCTACCTGGGATGGAAGCTATTTGTAAAAGGTCCATTTGGTACTAATGCCCCTCTTGCTCATAGTTTCTCCCCATCCTCTGCTTCAGTGCCTTAGGATCAGTCTACTCAGGTTAACTCTGGAAACGGTAGTATTCCCCATTGTCAGGAATCCTGATGGATAGATCTGAACTTGAGAGGTGATTCTGGGTTTCCAAGTAGGATGTCTTCTTGTAAAAGTGCTACAGAGAAAGCTAGATATAGAAAGTAGAGTCAAACATGCATCAAGGGACAGGGTGGTAAGGCTTTGTAATAGCACTGGAGATCTGGGGAACTTGGGATCACTGCATTCAGTTCATGCTAAGCAGAGTCAGCATGCCTGAGTGGATGAAGGTGTCAGATGGCATTGATCAGGCAGCTGTGCTTCCAGAAGAAGGACTTTTCCAGCAACACAAGACTGCTTAGAGCAGTGGTTCTTAACATTCCTAATTCTGTGATTTTTTAAAAAAGAGTTCCTTAAGTTGTGCAAGTACCTAACCACAGCTATTTTTGTTGCTACTTCATAACTAATCATGCTATGGTTATGAACTGTAATGTAAATATTTGATATTTCCAATGGTCTTAGGTGATCCCTGTAAAAAGGTTGTTTAAGGCCCAAAGGGGTTGTGACCCACAGGTTGAGAACCATTGCCTTAGAAGAAGTCTCCCACACCTAGAGTAGCACCTTTTTTTTCTTTCTTAACTTCATAGTTAACTCTGGAGAAGGTATTATTCCCCACTGTCAGGATCCTACTTAACTGTGATCCAAAAAGGAAATGGAAGCAGAGAACCATTCAGGGGGGAGTAGGATTTGATCCAGATCTGCTGTTGTGCAGGTAGCAAAAAGGAACCGCAAGAGGCAAAGGATCGAATAGAGGCCAGGCATGACAAGAGGTCTTGCATCATGGTAAGGCCAGCTGCTAATGGACAACAACTAGCATGCTAAGCTGATGCAGGCCTGGCCCCAGCTCAGTGCATACAAACTGGGATGTGTTTCAAACCTGTGTCCTATAGAACACAAAAGAAGCACCTCATGGTGTATCAATGGTACTTCTCCACAATCCGTGTGGTTTTAAATTCTTTCCAGGCGACACTCAGGAACCCCCTGAAGGAAAAAAACATGCAAGGAGAGGACAGGGCAAATGGTTGGCTGGGTCAAATGTTTACCCAGTGGCTAACACTTTGTCTTGCAGAGTGTGTGCTGTCGTTGCCATTGTTTTTCTAATCTAATAATAAGATTCTGTCCTAGGAGCTGACATTTGCCCAAACCCAGCAATTAGAAAACATCTTGTTGCATCCACTATGATTTATGGGGTGATGGCTTCACTCAGCCTTCATTTGTAATGCTCCGGATGGCCCAGATGGATAAACAAAATCCTTGTAATTTCCATTTGCAGCTTGCCCAGAATTGCCACACTAATCTTTAGCCAAGGATTGGACTTTGGAATGTGAAGTGTATACCCTTATCTCATCTGGGGTATTGCCATTAACTCCTTGGAGATCCAAACCTCCCTGTTCATGAAAGCCTCTACACCTGACAGAGAGAGAAAAGGGAGAGAGAGGGGGGGGAGGGAGGGAGGGAGAGAGAGGAAATTGTTTGTAGTGCTCACTTAAATTCACAATGTTATCATGCCCTCTTGCAACCCAAGGTGAATGCCAAATGCTATATGTCAGCATCTACACCCTCAGACAGGCATAGGAGTGAACAGTGGCTAAGGATTGTTGGGAGCCGACTCTTAGCCGAAAGTGGCTATCATCTTTACAGCCATCTCGAGTCATATACCCTGACAAGAGACTTGTTTCAACAGCCTGCAATAGCTGAGCACACTCTGATAAACATCTTGTTACACTGTTTAGTGCCCCCAGCTGCAAGGTGCTCCTGGTATCCATGGCTACAAGGCACGTGACGTAGTGGCTTCAGTTGAGCTTGTCCACGAGGGCAAGTCATGTGGTAAAGGGTATAAATACCCAGGATTTCCCTTCTATAGAAGTAGTAGGAAGTAGGAAGTAGGAGGTAGAGGTAGAAGGTAGAAGGTAGGAGGTAGAAGGTAGAAGGTGGGAGGTGTCAGGAGACAGAAGAAAGTAGGAGAATATAGAAGAAGAGAGGAGAATAAAGAAGAGACTTGAAGAGACTCCACCGGACTCTGTCTTGTATCTATCTTTTGCGTCTCTCACCCCTTTTTCCCCCTTCCTCCGTCCCCACTCTCTCTCTTGCTAGACCCTGACCTGCCGACCGGAGCAGCAGAACCAGCCGGCCTTTACAAAATAACAGAACCTGACGGCCGTTACAAAAGAAACGGCAGTTACAAAGGATATCTGCTTTGGAAACAGCTTGAGCTGAGGAAAATATTGCTGTGTCATAGATGTGTCCTGTTTAATCACACTGGACTTGCTGTATATATGCAAAGCAAATCCATGTATTTATTTCTCAAAACTGGACAGAGGCTAAGAGAAGACTATCTTTAGGTTCTACTCAAAGGGAATAAACATTTAGATATGACTGTTCTTAGTATCTAGTGTACAGCACAGTGATCATGGCGGTGCTAATATGCCAGGGATAATCCTTATACAAGACGTATGTATGCCACTCATCTTTCACCTTTTATGCTGGAAAAAATAGCCCATGATTGGGTCACTAATTTAATGTAGTGACTTGTAGCCAACATTTTTAAAAGGAGATAGAACAAAGTAGAAAATATCATAGTATACTGCACATAATGAGGTGAAATATTTATAGCATGTTCCATTTTCAAAAATAGCCCCAGTGCTCTTCCTATCCTGTCTGCTCTTTTAGAACGAGACTTCCTGCTCTGCCATGCAGAGGTAAGGTTTGTTTCACATCCTTCAGAAAATGCAAAGTCTTAGGATTGCTCTGAGCAATAGAATATGTCAGAAGTCACTCTAGTTACTGACGCTGGGTTATAAAGTCAAAGTAGGAATCAATTTTCTAGTTAGCCTCTCATGAATGGTCTCAGATACAGTGTGGCAAGTTAGACCACCCTGAAGCTGCCATTCTAGAAGGAAGACTAACCTTGTCATTGTCCTAAGACCCTCCAGGCTAACCTCTCTGGCAGTTGATATCTGCTAGGTAGTTTCGGCTGTTATTACCAGGAGCAGAAATAGCTGCCTGAATATTCACCCACAGTCCACTGGTGAAGCACAATATAGTGATTTATTTATTTTTTTTAGAGGATGATGTAATTTGAGACAAAGAAATAGTCATTGTGTAGCCTTGTCTAGTCTGGAGCTTATAGATTTTGGCCTTCTTCTGCTTTATGAGTGATAATATAGCCATCTACATCTTGGGAACTTATAGCTTGTTATGCAATAACAACCTGTTTAGTACTATTTGTGAACGTCTTATTTTGGTATTATAAAGTAATACTCTTTAAAAATCATCTTGTGTTTCTAAACAAAAATGTGAAGAAGTTTCTGCTTTAGAAAGTAAGAGCATTAAAACATGTTAGTACATGTTTAATATGTGTTAGCTATCACTTTGTACTAAAGAATTGTTCAACATATACTAAGTGTTTTTGTAGTAATTCTATGATTCACCTTTCCTAGTGTCAATGCAGGATCACAACTCTCTCCTCAAAGCAAATTAGAAAGCTATTCTGAGGACAAATATTAATAATCATGGCCTGGGGACATAGATTCAGGTCGCCCCATTTAAATGTTCTAACATGGTAATACTTGATCAAGCTTTATGTTAACAGAACAAAAAAGTCATAAATTAAGGTTCTGTGTTGATTTGTGGTTTTTTTGTGAACATGTCGCACATTTACAGAGAATCGCAATTGAAGAATTACCTCTATCAAATTGGTCTGTAGACATGTCTGTGATAGATTTTCATAATTACTGATTGATATACGTGGATTCACTCTACTGTGTGCGGTACCATCCTTTAGGCCTCAGCTATACAAAGATGTTAGTTAAACGTGGACAGGAAAAAAGCCAGGAGTAGCATTACTCCAGGTCCCTGCCTAGAGTTCCTACCCTGTTCTCTTTCAATGAAAGCTATAATTCAAGCTATAATTTGTAAGGCAAATAAACTTGTTTTTTTTTTTTACTAAGATGTTTTTGGTCAGGGTGTTTATGAAAAACAACAGAAAGCAAAATTAAGGCAGACACTTTAAAAACACACTGGTGGAAACATTACATAGGCAAGTTGTAGCAATCAAGAAAATGTTATGGGCTTCAGATGCTATCTGATGGCATTATCAGCTTTTTGGTTGGTAGTTGGAAACTTTGTGTCTGTGCATTCTAAAGGATTTACATAGTAGTCACAAAAATGTGAGATCACATACAGAAGATAGCAATAAATGAGTATTAAGAGGCCTAAAGATGGCACAAAATATTTGGCACTGGTCTCTCCACAATCATTGAAATTGTAATCAATTGACCAGCCTTGAAGGAAAGTCAATGGGAAGTGCTGTTCTTTCTAGGAAGTTTCCTTCATACAAGTAATATGCACAATCCTGATCATGTTGTATAATTTCCCTGTACCTTTTTCATCTTGAACTGCATCAAGACCACTTTATAGGACACAGAAATGTGCCTGGCACAAGATAATCCCTACTTAAGTGTGATTTAAGTAGTTATGAGTCACAAGGTGGGAATTATGTTCCTTATGCAGATAAAGAAACTAGGAGAAAACATCACAGTTGCCAAACAAGACCAGTAGTAGAGGAACAGGACTAGAGAGCAGTCCTGCGGAAGGCAATTCTTGTTCTCTGTAGCATTTAGTTTATGACATCAGGACTATTGCATAGTTCTGTAGCTTGCTTAGTGTAAAGAGCTCTGGCCAGAAGAGATATGCCAAATAACTTAATCTCCAGGTATCAACAGGTGGCTTCTCCTATCTGGAAATTGAAATCCTGTGCAATAATGTTATTGAACTGGCTGGTTCCAGCCTATGACCATTACCCATTTAGCCTGTATCTTATTAACATGATGCCTCCAATATAAAATGAGTTGGGTTTGGGGGGTCTTTTTAGAGAGTAATGGGCTACTAGAGTATGCCAGTGGCTCTATAATAATGAGATGTTTGTCTCCTATATTTATGCAAAATATTGGAACATCTATATTTGTGCCAAAATGTGCCAGGGTTATGGGAGATAGAATAAACGAATGATGTGAAATTTCTGTACAACTTCTCAACTCTACTGAATTGATTTTAGTACTATCAATCTTAGACTCTACAACAGTACTCACTTTCAGCCTGGGTGCCTAACTGTCAGATGAAAAGCTAAAAGCCTAAGACCAGCACATTTGATGTGACATTTCATATTCTTAGCAAAAATATCTTGTCTGTGACTCAGCCCTGCCCTATGTGTTAGTTCAAATATCCATTTAGTCTACTCACTGAGATTTTTACTTTGAGCTCATTTGCCATATGCGTTTTGACAAACATAAGGGGGTCAGTGTCAATTCAAGTATCTGGGGAGGAAAAACAAAATGTTCTTTCTGCATGGACACAACAAAACTCTAAAAAGAGGATCAAGGAATAGATTTCTATGGAGGAGGCATGCCTGTATGTACTAAGGCCTTCTGAGCATCACCTTCACTGCTCTCTGGAAAATGCAGACTCAGTGCAAGTCTGGTTCAATGGCTTTTGCAGAGAGAGGCTTTGGAAGCTAACCACCTGTTTGTCTCTATCATCATGGCCAAACAGACTATTATCCACATATTTCTTGGTCTCTATTTTCTTTCCTGGAGGTGCCCTTGTTCCATTGCAATATAATGTATTAATATGTAGACCTCTAACACCTGCCTCGGATTACCCAGGAAATGTTCTGAAATAATAGTTCAAATCAACTAACATGGCCCTATACACATACTTTGAGTAAAGACACTGAGGTAACCCTTCTCATCTTGAAGAACTACGGGTTTGTTTGGTGTGACAAGCCAGGAGACAATAATGCAAAAGGTGAACTGGATACTTAGAGAAGATCTAACGAAGATAAAACTTGAGTAAGACTTTGTCATTTTCAAATGATCAAAATTCAAAGATGGGATTCTCAAGAGCAGCCAAATAAAGCCTCTTGTTCAGGACTAGAAATCCTCTGTCCTTATCTAGAAGCCTTGGGCTCATCTTGCCCTTTTCTTTGAGTAGAGATGTCAGCAGGGGCTTAGTATTTTTGCTTAAGAGTTCAAGTTGTTGGATTTTGATGGATTTAAATCAAGACTGTTGGAAAACCCAACAAAGCACAGGAAAAGGCTTTCTAAGCCAATCTGCAAAGGAGAACCAGACATGCCAAAGGAAAAACTGTATTCTAGAGTGATAACCCTTTCAGCTCTCCAGGGGGAACAAGTGTTGTGCTCTTCTTCAGCCAGGCTGAGAGCATTAATACCAGGAGCCCTCCTGCAGGAATCGGTGTTCCTGGAACTCTGTGTTATATTGGAACCCTAGAGAGGCATCAATTACCAAGGCCAGTTATTAGTATGCATCACAGTGATTCTCAGCCTTGCAATCACTGTAATTAATTGCACACACTGGATTGCTGCTGATTAAGTGGCTTCAATTTTGTGGCTATGACTCCTAATGATTATACTTTGTACGGATCCAAAAATGCCTTAAGCTTCAGTGGGAATCCCACTCAACTGCAACTGTCCTGAAGCTTACAGATTTATGGAGGAAATCCCTCCTTTCTTCATCCTAGTAGAGGAAAGGAATGTTTCCTAAAATGAGTTTGTCTCAATGAGCCTAAGCACTAGGCAAGAGGTGACTACAAACAAGATCAAACTGATTTCTGGAGTCTGATCTTTGGATGTTGCATTATAACTTGTTTGGGTTTTTTTTTTTTTTCTTGCAAAACTGTCAAAGGAGGGGCCTCAAATTTTAATGAATTCTCACAGCTCCCTAGGAGGCAAAAGAGAAAGAAGTGTCTAGTGTTTAGTTGGAAGGTAAAAGGAATGCCCTAGTCTCAACCTCTGCTTGTTTCCTTTTTAGATCTACAGAAGGAAGTGAAAATCCTGTTACCAGAGCAAGTATCAGGGTGCTCTGTGAGTCAATGTCCAGGTTTATTGTGGAGTATTAGCAATGATAGTATAAATTTATTAAAACTAAGAGTAAAGGCATTTACCCCATGGGAACAAGAATGAGATTCAAGTGCTTCTTCTGTTCTAAGGTTCTTTCTTTTTCTTTTTTGTTTTATTTTCATTTATTGAATATTTTATTTACATTTCAGGTGTTATCCCCTTACCCCAATTCCCATCGACCCAGGAACCCTCTATCCTAGCTCCCTTCCTTCCTCCTGCTTCTATGAGGAAGTAGACCCACCCACCCACCCTCCCACTCCCACCTCCTCACCCTCAAATTTCCCCATACTGGGCATCCAGCCTTCATGGGACCAAGAATCTCTTCTCCCACTTATGCTCGACATGGCCATCCTCCTCTACACATACAGTTGGAGCCATGGGTCCCTCCCTATGTACTCCCAGGCTGGTGGTTTAGACCCTGGGATCTCTGGTAGGTTGGTATTATTGCTCTAACCATGGGGCTGCAAAACCTTTCAGCTCCTTCAGTCTTCTCTCTAACTTTTCCATTGGGAGCACCATGATCAGTTCAATGGTTCGCTGTGAGCATCTGCCTCTGAATATGTCAGACTCTGGCAGTCCTCTGAGGAGACAGCTATATCAGGCTCCTGTCAGCATGCACTTCCTGACATCCACATCACTGTCTACCTTTGGTGACTGCACATGGGATGGATACCCAAATGGAACAGTCTCCAGACAGCCCCTGCTTAGCAGATGCTGGCGAGGATGTAGAGAAAGGGGAACACTCCTCCACTGTTGGTGGGATTGCAAGCTGGTACAACCACTCTGGAAATCAGTCTGGTGGTTCCTCAGAACATCAGACATAGCATTACCTGAGGACCCAGCTATACCACTCTTGGGCGTATACCCAGAAGATGCTCCAACATACACCAAGGATATATACTCCACAATGTTCACAGCAGCCTTATTTATAATAGCCAGAAGCTGGAAAGAACCCAGATGACCTTCAACAGAGGAATGGATACAGAAAATGTGGTACATTTACACAATGGAATATTACTCACCTATTAAAAACAATGAATTCACCCCTGCCTGGTCCTTTTGGCTGCGGCAGACACATAGCTGGTCTGCTCTTGTGGAGATACTGAATCCTGAGCCATCCTAGAGGAGCCACTGCACTCAGAGCAGTAGACACCTAGATGGTTTGCACTTGTGGAGACACTATATCCCGAGCCATCCTAGAGGAACCACTGCACCCAGAGCAGAAGGATTTCCAGATTCCAGAGGTGGCCTGAGTCCCAGGAGTTCTTCCACCCAAGAGATTAGGATCGTAAGACCACAGAGACATCTGAACTCTGAGGAGCTCTGACACAAGCAAGATAACTAGAAATACAGACTCCAGTCTTACACAGTGAGGGCAGGTAACACTAGAGTTAACCAGATGGCGAAAGGCAAGCACAAGAACATAAGCAAGAGAAACCAAAGTTACTTGGTATCATCAGTACCCAGTTCTCCCAATATAGCAAGCCCTGGACACCCCATCACACCTGAAAAGCAGGATTCAGAATTAAAATCACTTCTCATGATGATGATAGAGAATTTTAAGAAGGACATAAGTATCTCCCTTAAAGAAATACAAGAGAGTACAAGTAAACAGGTAGAAGCCCTTAAAGAGGAAACATAGACGTCGGGCAGTGGTGGCGCACGACTTTAATCCCAGCACTTGGGAGGCAGAGGCAGGCAGATTTCTGAGTTCGAGAGTTAGAGGCTAGCCTGGTCTACATAGTGAGTTCCAGGACAGCCAGGACTACACAGAGAAATCCTGTCTCGAAAAACAAAACAAAAAACAACAAAAAAAAGAGGAAACATAGAAATCCCTTAAAGAACTGCAAGAAAACACAAGGAAGGAATTAAACGAAAACATTCAGGATCTGAAAATGGAAATAGAAACAATAAAGAAATCTCAAAGGGAGACAACCATGGAGATAGAAAACCTGGGAAAGAAATCAGGAGTCATAGACGCAAGCATAACCAACCGAATACAAGAGATAGAAGAGAGAATCTCATGTGCAGAAGATACCATGGAAAACATTGACACAGCTGTCAATGAAAATACAAAATGCAAAAAAACTCCGAACCTAAAACATCCAGGAAACCCAGAACACAATGAGAAGACCAAACCTAAGGATAATAGGTATAGATGAGAATGAAGATTCCCAACTTAAAGGGCCAGAAAATATCTTCAACAAAATTATTGAGGAAAACTTCCCTAACCTAAAGAACGAGATGCCCATAAACATACAAGAAGCCTACGGAACACCAAATCGACTAGACCAGAAAAGAAATACCTCCCGTCACATAATAATCAAAACATCAGATGCACAAAACAAGGAAAAAGACCTAAAAGCAGTAAGAGAAAAAGGACAAGTAACATATAAAGGTAGACCTGTAAGAATTACACCAGACTTCTCACCAGAGACTATAAAAGCCAGAAGAGCCTGGACTGACATCATACAGACCCTAAGAGAACACAAATGCCAGCCCAGACTACTATATCCACCAAAACTCTCAATCACTATAGATGGTGAAACCAAGATATTCCATGACAAATCCAAATTTGCACAATATCTTCCCACAAACCCAGCACTTCAAAGGATAATTGATGGAAAATGCCAACACAAGGAGGGAAACTACAATCTAGAAAAAGCAAGGAAGTAATCTTCCAACAACCCCAAAAGAAGAAAGCTATACAAACATAATTCTACCTCTAATAACAAAAATAACAGGAATCCACAATCATTTTTCCTTAATATCTCTTAACATCAATGGACTCAATTCCCCAATAAAAAGACGCAGACTATCAGACTGGATACACAAACAAGACCCAGAATTTTGCTGAACACAGGAAATGTACCTCAGTGACAAAGACAGACACTACCTCAGAATAAAAGGATGGAAAACAATTTTCCAAGCAAATGATCCCAAGAAACAAGCTGGAGTAGCCATTCTAATATCAAGTAAAATCGACATTCCTCCAAAAGTAATCAAAAAAGATAAGGAAGGACACTTCATACTCATCAAAGGAAAAATCTACCAAGGTGAAGTCTCAATTCTGAACATCTATGCTCCAAATGCAAGGGCACCTACATACATAAAAGAAACTTTACTAAAGCTCAAAACACACATTACACCTCACACAATAATAGTGGGGGATTTCAACACCCCACTCTTAGCAATGGACAGATCATGGAAACAGAAACTAAACCGAGACACTTTGACATTAACAGAAGTTATGAACCAAATGGACTTAACAGACATCTATAGAATACTTCATTCAAAAACAAAAGAATATACTTTTTTCTCAGCACCTCATGGTACCTTCTCCAAAATAAAGCATATAATTGGTCACAAAACAGGCCTCTATAGATACAAAAAGATTGAAATAACACCTTGCATCTTAGCAGATCACCATGGACACCATAATGACAAAACCAATAGAAAACCCACGTGCACATGGAAACTGAACAACTCTCTACTCAATGATGAAAACTCATAGCTCTAAGTGCCTACAAAAAGAAACTGAAGAGAGCACACACTAACAACTTGACAGCACAACTAAAAGCTCTAGAACAAAAAGAAGCAAATACACCCAAGAGGAGTAGAAGGCAGGAAATAATTAAACTCAGGGCTGAAATCAACCAAATAGAAACAGAAAGAACAATACAAAATATCAACAAAACCAGGAGCTGGTTCTTTGAGAAAATCAACAAGATAGATAAACCCTTAGCCAGATTAACCAGAGGGCACAGAGACAGTATCCAAATTAACAAAATCAGAACTGAAAAGGGTGACATAACAACAGAAACTGAATAAAATAAAAAAATCATCAGATCCTACTACAAAGGCCTATACTCAACAAAACTGGAAAACTTGAATGAAATAAGCAATTTTCTAGACAGATATCAGGTACCAAAGTCAAATCAGGAGCAGATAAACCATCTAAACAGTCCCATAACCCCTAAAGAAATAGCAGCAATCATTAAAAGTCTCCCAACCAAAAAAAGCCCAGGACCAGATGGTTTTAGTGCTGAATTCTATCAGACCTTCAAGGAAGACCTAATACCAATTCTCTTCAAACTATTCCACAAAATAGAAACAGAATGAACACTACCCAATTCATACTATGAAGCTACAATTACATTCATATCCAAACCTCACAAAGACCCAACAAAGAAAGAGAACTTCAGACCAATCTCCCTTATGAATATCGATGCAAAAATACTCAATAAAATTCTAGCAAACCGAATCCAAGAACACATCAAAACAATCATCCATCGCGATCAAGTAGGTTTTATCCCAGGAATGCAGGGATGGTTCAATATTTGGGAATCCATCAATGTAATCCACTATATAAACAAACTCAAAGAATAAAGCAACATGATCATCTCACTAGATGCTGAGAAAGCATTTGACAAAATTCAACATCCCTTCATGATAAAAGTCTTGGAAAGATCAGGAATTCAAGGCCTCTACCTAAATATAGTAAAAGCAATTTACAGAAAACAAGTATCCAACATCAAACTAAATGGAGAGAAACTTGAAGCAATCCCACTAAGATCAGGGACTAGACAAGGCTGCCCACTCTCCCCCTACCTATTCAATATAGTACTGGAAGTCCTAGCCAGAGCAATTAGACAATGAAAAGAAGTCAAAGGGATACAAATAGGAAAGGAAGAAGTCAAAATTTCACTATTTGCAGATGATATGATAGTATACATAAGTGACCCCCAAACTTCCACCAGAGAACTCCTAAACCTGATAAACAACTTCAGCAAAGTGGCTGGTTATAAAATCAACTCAAACAAATCAGTAGCCTTCCTCTACATGAAAGATAAACAGACTGAGAAAGAAATTAGGGAAATGACACCCTCCACAATAGTCACCGAAAATATAAAATACCTTGATGTGAACCTAACCAAGCAATTACAAGACCTGTATGACAAGAACTTCAAGTCCCTGAAGAAAGAAATCAAAGATCTCAGAAGATGGAAAGATCTCCCATGCTCCTGGATTGGCAGGATTAATATAATAAAAATGGCCAGCTTGCCAAAAGCAATCTACAGATTCAGTGCAATTCCCATTAAAATCCCATCTCAATTCTTCACAGAGTTAGAAAAGGAAATTCTCAAATTCATTTGGAATAACAAGAAACCCAGAATAGCGAAAACTATTCTCAACAATAAAAGAACTTCTGGAGGAATCACCATCCCTGACCTCAAGCTGTACTACAGAGCAATAGTGATAAAAACTGCATGGTATTGGTACAGAGACAGGCAGGTGGATCAATGGAATAGAATTGAAGACTCAGAAATGAACCCACACACCTATGGTCACTTGATCTTTGACAAAGGAGCTAAAACTATCCAGTGGAAAAAGGACAGCATTTTTAACAAATGGTGCTGGTTCAACAGGAGGACAACATGTAGAAGAATGCAAATTGATCCATTCTTATCTCCTTGTACAAAGCTCAAGTCTAAGTGGATAAAGGACCTCCACATAAAACCAGATTCACTGAAACTAGTAGAAGAGAAGGTGAGGAAGAGCCTCGAATACTTGGGCACAGGGGAAAACTTCTTGAACAGAACACCAATGGCATATGCTCTAAGATCAAGAATTGACAAATGGGACTTCATAAAATTACAAAGTTTCTGTAAGGCAAAGGACACTGTCAATAGGACAAAATAACAACCAACAAATTGGGAAAATATCTATACCAATCCTACATCTGATAGAAGGCTAATATCCAATGTATACAAAGAACTCAAGAAATTAGACTCCAGTCAACCAAATAACCCTATTTAAAAATGAGGTATAGAGCTTAACAAAGAATTTTCAACTGAGAAAACTTGAATGGCTGAGAAGCACCTAAAGAAATGTTCAGTATCCTTAGTCATCAGGGAAATGCAAATCAAAACAACCCTGAGATTCCATCTCACACCAGTCAGAATGGCTAAAATCAAAAGCTCAGGTGATAGTAGATGCTGGTGAGGGTGTGGAGAAAGAGGAACACTCCTCCATTGTTGGGGGAACTGCAAGATGGTACAACCACTTTGGAAATCAGTCTGGCGGCTCCTCAGAAAATTGGACCTGAGGATCCAGCTATACCACTCCTGGGCATATACCCAGAAGATGCTCTAACATATAACAAGGACAAATGTTCATAGCAGCCTTATTTATATTAGCCAGAAACTGGAAAGAATCCAGATGTCCTTCAACTGAGGAATGGATACAAAAAATGTGGTATATTTACACAATGGAGTATTACTCAGCTATTAAAAACAATGAATTCGAGAGGTCCCTAGGTAAATGGATGAAACTAGAAAATATCATCCTGAGTGAGGTAAGCCAATCACAAAAGAACACACATGGTATTCACTCACTGATTATTGGATATTAGCCCAGAACCTTGAATTACCCAAGATTCAACTCAAAGGCCACATGAAGCTCATCAAGAAGAAAGACCAAGTAGGGGTACTTTGGTCCTTCTTAGAAGGAGCAACAGAATACTCAAGGGAGCAAATATGGAGACAAAGTGAGGGACAGAAACTGAAGGAGGGGCCATCTGAAGACCTTTCCACCTGAGTATCCATCCCATGTGCAGTCACCAAAGGTAGATGCTGATGTGGAAGTCAGGAAGTGCATGCTGATAAGAGTCTGATGTAGATGTCTCCTTAGAGGTCTGCCAGAGTCTGACATATTCAGAGGCAGATGCTCACAGCTAGCCATTGAACTGATAATGGGGTTCTCAATGGAGGAGTTAGAGTAAAGACTGATGGAGCTGAAAGGGTTTGTGGCCCCATGAGGAGACCAACAATACCAACCAACCAGAGCTCCCAGGGTCTAAACCACCAGCCTGGGAGCACTTAGGGAGGGATCCATGGCTTCAGCTGTACATGTAAGAGTGGAGGGCCCTGCTGGGCATAGGGGGAGAAGAAGTCCTTGGTCTCATGAAGGCTGGATGCCCCTGTGTGTGGGAATTTGAGGCTGGGGAGGTGGGAGTGGGGAGGTAGGTAGGGGTACATCCGCAGAGAAGCAGGAGGAAGGGTGAGGGGATAGGGTGTTCCTGGGTGGGTGGGTGGGAGATGGGGTAAGGGGATAACATATGAAATGTAAATAAAACATCCAATAATACTAAAAAAACAATGAATTCTCGAAATTCTTTTTTTTTTTTTAATCAGAAAGTGCGTTTAATTAACTGACGAGAGAGCTGGTCCAGGAATGGCAGGTGGACTCTGTGGAGTGAGAATTAGAAGCGAGGGGCTCCGTAATCATCTGGCATCCACTCGATGTTGTATCTGTGATTAGAAATGTACATGATAGGAACACCAGGGATCTTCCGGATCCTTCGTTTGAGGTCACGGTCAACTGTGGCCACAATGTAACACTTGTGCTGAGTTACTCTCTGTACTAGGCAGTCATCAGCGTAGGTTCCTTTGTGTGTACATGGCAATCAGTCAAATTGCGGGTCCTTGGCAATTCTCAGTGCCACAAGATACTTCTGTCCCAATTTCTCAATTTCAGCCATTACACAATTAGCTATACAAGGGATACACTTGGCATACAGACAGTCCATCATTGACTGCACTAAGTTCAGTTTGGCCTTAATGGAAAAGTTGATGAAGCTGGTATCGACAAGGATGTGGTAAGGTGGACCCAGCTGTGTATTTTACTGGAAGAACAAGCAGGAAGGATGCTGGGGGACTTCTCTTTCATTCAGCGCACTCGGATCTTTCTTCTCTTTCTTTTTAGGCTTCAACCTATCCTTTTCTTTAAGTCGTTCATCTCTGAGACTGAGCATTCGCTTCATAGTCGCATATTTCCTTGTTTTCTTTTGCTTCCCCATGTTCACGCCGCACTCCTGTTTCCTCTGGAATCGCTCCAAATTCGAGAAATTCTTAGGTAAATGGATGCAACTAGAAAATATCATCCTGAGTGAGGTAACCCAATCACAAAAGAACACACATGGTATGTACTCACTGATAAGTGGATATTAGCCCAGAAGCTCTCAATACTCAAGATACAACTCTAAGGTTCTTTAAACGATTTTTAGGTGGAAGTATAAGCTAATTTCCAGGAACAGGAAAGGAGTAGATCTTTATCCTGATAGACATATAGACTGTTATTTAAGTATGGATGATTTCTGTATGTGTGAGCCATAGGTTCCACAATTTTAAGCATGTGTACCCCCCACAATGCAAAGGCATGAGATGGTTAAGTAGAGGGTTTCCCCAATAGAAGAGGTTAAGGAAAACTCTTTATGCTGAAGCACAACACTGATTTAAGTTGGTTTCATACAGCCCACCTTTGTCCAGGATGTGCCTCACTCTAGCTTACCCACAGGAAGACAGAAACTGGCTTTTATTTTACTGGGGAAAAGCAGACACATTTTCCAAGGGGAGTTGTTCCTGGTTTCTGAACTGTACCTACACACTCACTTGCCTACTGAAGTTATATCCATTTACTTAGGGGATGGGCTGTTGAGAGCAAGAGAGAAATCCTTGCAGAGCAAGAGGCCTTTGGCAAGCTATCTATAGCCATAGCTCCTGGGGACATTTGCACAGATCTGAAAATTGTCACAGTTGCTCATGGTTTTGCACAAAGACTTTTAGATTTTATTTGTGTTCCAACTTGGATGTACTAGAGAACTGAGTAATGTTTGTTCTTTCTCCCTATAGTTTAATGTGTCATCAATCCTTCTTTGCCTGACTCACCCCATCAGTTAACTTCATATCATCTGGTTACCATGGATTCACCACCTGCTCCTTTTTCTCTTAACTCTTCTTTCCATCATTTTCCTGCAGCTTGTGTCTTGATACCTGTCTAGCCGATGCTAGAAGCTTCAGTCTTGATATTTGTTTCATTCCACATCCTGTCATTCACTCTGCTTCCTATCACTCCTGAGAAGTGTTCCTTTTCTTACACCCTTCGATAGATCCTAGTAATCACTCGCTCCTCAATAACAAGAGATTCTAGTCTGAATTGTTTTCTGTAATTTAGGAACACTGTTTACTATGATCCAGTCCTGATTTTCCAGCTTCCTTTGTACAGACTAACTGCTCAGTGTTTACCCTCCTTAATTTTTCTCCCTTCCTTCGTTCCTTCCTTCCTTCCTTTGTTCCTCTTTTCCTTCCTTCCTTCCTTTGTTCCTTCCTTCCTTCCTTTCTTCCTTTCTCTTTCCCTCTCCTTCTCTCTATTCTTTCTTTCTTTTTCTCTTTCTTTCTTTCTTTCTCTCCTTCCTTCCTTCTTTCCTTCCTCCTTTCTTTCTTTCTTTCTTTCTTTCTTTCTTTCTTTCTTTCTTTCTT
>NW_021604709.1:368452-396034 GCF_004785775.1 Grammomys surdaster | reverse complement strand
TTTCTTTCTTTCTTTCTTTCTTTCTTTCTTTCTTTCTTTCTTTCTTTATATTTGAGGCAGGGTATAATTGTGACACCCAAGCTTGTCTTGAACTCTTGGGCTCAAGTGATGGTTCTGTCTCCTTCTCTCCAATACTGCAACTAAAGGTGTGTGGCACTGTACACTGCTTTAATGTGTGTTACTTGCTGACTGAAATGTCATCTATTTTACTGGGATCTATGCCTCCAGCCCATCCCTCTACTCCCCTGTTTTAGATTTTAAAATAACTTATCACCTTCAGTGTAAAACTCACCTCTTTATTATAGATATACAAATTTTCAATCCAGTTGACCCTGGGTTAATTATACACTTCCATCTTCTCCCACTTTTTCACATGAATTCTGTACTGAGGACACTGAAAATTCCTTGTTCTTTCCTGGGCACAGAACACAACATACTATTTTCTCTTGTCTTGGCAGATGCTATTTGCATGGCCTCATTTCTACTTTCAAGTCCCACACTTCTTCCTCTGTTAAAACTGCTCATTTTGGAAGATATAGTTTATATGTCTTCTTTGAGCAGAGTTTCTATCACTTTCCCACAGGCCCTCCTCAAGAGTGTTTTTTTTTCCCACTGAAATGAACAATTCTATATCTATTCCCCTCTTACAAGATACCATGGTACTCTTAGTCTCTTTGAAAAAACTGTGATGAATGAGGCATTTTTCATAGTTCACTTCCCCAGTTATTCACTTACATTATCTCTGGGCCATATTATGACCATACTTTACAGTCTTTAATTTTTCTTTTCCAGGCACCCATTCTTTAATGACATAGTACTCATTATTTAGTGATAAACACAAAACAAAAATAATAGGATGTTAAAACTCTCTGCTTTAGTTTCACTTAAGATCTTTACATTTTAACTTGTTACTAGAGAAAGTCTAAAGAGCCTACATTCTGATGGGATGTGTAGTTTGGATGTCTGAAGAGGTTGAGAAGATGATTTGTTTGTTGAAGTGAGCATTGAATGTCACCTATGAAGACACAAGGCTATTCTGGAGTCAAGTGAATGTTGCATGTTGGTTTCTGCAGTGTGAAGGAGAGGAGCAGGTGACAAAACTATTTCTGTTATCAACAGGATCACCCAGAGGACCCCATAAGAGTCTTCTAGGGACAAGAACTAGAACTTAACTCCTACAACAAGAAACTGGAAAAGATAGCTCTGTAGGGAAAATCTGAAGACTCACCATGGTGAGGGAAGGAAACCTTTTTTACATTGTGTCTTATTCAAGGAGAATTCAGGGATAGATGAAGGAATAGAGGAGAAATGATCTGTAGAAGTCAGAAGAGAGTGGAGTCTTTGAAGGGGACCCAGGTAAGAACCTATACGTGAAAAACTACAAAGTTCCAACAGAAACTAAAGATCCAAGCCATGGAAATATTGAATATTAGTAAGTTAGAAGTCTGTAAACTGTAAAGGTGTTCAGTTCTTTCATTCTTGGTCTATAGACTCAATGTAATCCCATTCAAAGCCCCAGTAGAATATTAAATGAACATTTGCAAAGTAATTCTTGAGTTTATGTAGCAAATCAAAAGACTCAGAATAGCCATACTGAATAGGAGTAACAAAGCCTTAGCAGTCACATAATCTTACTTCAAGAATCACTAGAACACTACACCATAGGATATGTGTAACTATAGACACAGGAAGCTGGGTATATGACTTAGTTGGTAAAGAACACACTGTGTAAGCATGAAGACCTTACTCTGAATCCCTAGCAGCCAGGCAAAAGCTGGGTATGGTGGTGAATCTTTAATATCAACATGGGAGGGGTCAAGATAGTCTGGAACTCAGTGGCCAGTCCAGCTCAGCTGAATTAATAAGCTCTAATTTCATTGAGAGACATGGTCTTAAAAATAAGGTGGTGAGCAATAGAAACAACATTTAAAGTCAGCCTCTGGTCTCCATATTGTGAGTACACACATTGACATATGTTCTCTCTCTCTCTCTCTCTCTCTCTCTCTCTCTCTCTCTCTCTCTCACACTCTCTCTCACACACACACACACACACACATACACACACATACACACACACACACACACACACCTCTTTATGTCTCTCTGTCTCTGTCTCTCACATACACAGAAAGCACATGTTAATGAAAGATGTGCTAGGCATAGACCCACACAGTAATTTCAGCTGATGATTATTTAGTAAAAGAACAAAGAAAATTCAACAAAGAGAATCTTTAACAATGCCTTTTTGGAATTTAAACATACATTAAAAAAGAAAAACAGAAAATATACCCAGACTTTGTACCATACACAAATATTTACTGAGGATTTATTGTACACCTAGATGGAAAATGCAAAGATACACTACGTCCAGGAGAAATCACAGCAGAAAATCTATGCAGTGTATTGGATGATGAATCTTCAAATACAACACCCAAACTATAATATGTGAAAGAAAAGTTGATATATTTACTTTATTAAAGTGATTGCCTCTGTTCTATGAAAGATACCAATGAGAGATCAGAAAGACAAATCACAGACCAGGAGAAAATATGTACAAGGCATGAATTTCATAAAGAATGTGTATGCAAATACAAAAAGAATTTGAAAATTCATCAATAGATAACAAAAATCCCAATTGAAAAATGTGGAAAAGTAGACTGGAGAGACGACTCAGTGGTTAGGAGTATTCACTGCTCCTGCAAAAGACGTGAGCTTAGCTCCCCAAACCCATATACTTGATGGCATACGATCACATGTAACTTTAGCTCCACAGCATTGCCCTCTTCAGGCCTCTGCAGGCATCCATACACATGTGTGCATCTCTGTCTTTGCATCTCTGTGTCTCTGTCTGTCTGTCTGTCTGTCATTCTCTGTGTGTGTGTCTCTGTGTCTCTGTCTCTGTCTCTCTCTCTCTCTCTCTCTCTCTCTCTCTCTCTCACACACACACACACACACACACACGCAATGTCTTTTATCAAAAAGCAAAAAAAAAAAAAAAAAAAAGAAGCCTGAATAGCTATGACACCTACATGATACACGGCTTGAAAATAAGCCCAGTAGAAATGCACAGCCTTGTCACTGAGTAATTCCAAATTAAATCCACAACAAAATACTACAACCTATTAGAACATTTAAACCCCAAAATTGATGACTCTAATTTGGGTTGGGTCTTAACTGATGTTGAATTCATATTTGTCCATATTACCTGGAAGCAGCCAAGTTCTTGTTGGATTTTAACATGCTACTTTTATTGGACAAGGTGGCCATGAGTATCAAGATGTGTGGCTTTGTGGCCACTGGCACTGTGTGGGTGGTCTCTCGTCTGCCCTAAGTCCTAGGCTGGCATCACATCAGATGGACACATGTACTCTTAATTCAGCAGCAGCCCCCAGAAACTAAGCACAGATATTTCCTTAATTGGTTTCTGTGTTTCCTTCCATGAAGTCATCCTATCAAATTTGGTATAAGGTTAGGATGTTCTTGGGATCACAGTTGCTCTTTCCCTCTCTGTTTGCACTGTTTCTCCAATTCATTTCTGCCTCACATTTGTAGGCCTACATTGATATGCAAAACCCATAGCTCCTGCAGCCAAGCTCCTTTACAGGGAGCACAGAATGAGACAGATGATTCAAAGTACTCTTGGCAGCGCTGCTTCTCTACCAGCCCCAATCAGAATCTGTCTTGTCTCCCATCCTCCCTTTTCTTCTGTTACATAGAGTTTGTATGCATCACATATCTATTCTGGGAAGAATTTTGATTCTGACAAGTGAGTGATGCTCACCCAGAGGAAAGAAGGACAAAGTATCTTGACCTTTAATAAGGAGGTCTGAAGTCTTCTGTGGCTAATAGTCTGGAATTTTGATATGAAGCTCTCTGGAATACATGACCCCACCCTGAATTTAGAAAAAAAGGAAACAGTCTCTTGGTCAGGACAGTGAAAGCATTCCTTGCAACCACAGGGATTCACAGAACTCAGAAACAAGATTCAATATTACCTGTATGTTTTCTATGATGATCCAGACAGTAATACATCTTATGCTAAAACAACAACATGGCAAGAGCAACAATAACAAAACAAACAAACAAACAAAAACCTCAACAACAAAAGAAACAACAACAAACCTTATCCTTGAAACCCCAGGCAAACACATTTAATATTGTGAACCTAGTGATTGGCACATGGAGACAGGCAAACAGCCTTCATCTTCATCCTGACTTGGTCATGATGATAACTGACAAGCAGAACTGTTAATAATAATGGCAATCACAAAAGTGATATTCATGTTGTGTGGGTTTGCATGAACATCATGGTCTTAATTTTGTGTGGTTATCACCGTGGGTCCTCAAGGTGACACTGGGACTTTAGTTATATCTTGTCATCTTCCCCTGACAGAAGTAACTAAGGCTTCCAGAAGTTAAGCAGCTCCTTTAAAGGCCTGTAGCTAGTGACCATGTAGTCTAATTTCTATGCTAGAGTGCCTCTTTATGGAATTTAGATGGAGCTCTGTCTCCAGTATGCACCTGGATACATGGGTAGACAGTCATTGTTCCAAAGAATAGGAGAAAGCTGAAAGGATTAGTGTACAACTCTATCAAGATCCACCTGGCTGTAGGTGCTACTATTGCCCAGTTGTCATTAAAATAGAAACTGAAATGCTGTCTTGTTTATGTGGCTTGTAAGAAGATTAAAAGACACATTTCTATGACATACTCAGCAGAACAGCAGAAATAGACTACAATGTCAGTTACAACAACTGTCATCTGTCTTTAATAAAGTAGGTTTTATAAGAATTTTTGAGAAGCAGTGTCACCATTAACCCTCCCACTGTCCTAAGATGTGGATGCAGCCATATTTCTCTTGGAGTCAAGTATCAGTTTTAGGGGGTCTGAGCTCTGCCACTTCATGCAGCATCACCCTTGTCCTCTCGTCCACTCTGTTCTATCTTCCAATCTTCTCAGAGTTCCTGCTGGAATTGGTATGGCTACTCTAATATTTGTTTAGACTTCAGATCTCTCGTTAGTTGCTTCTTTGTCTAACAGCCTCAATTTTGCCTCCTTAATCAGTTTCCAAATACTGTCTGTCTTTTCTCAACAGTCTGTCCCATTCACTAGATTTACTTCACTCCACAAACAGAAATGTTTTGCAGTAGTGCTCCTGGGTACTCCATAAAAGGTTGTATGCACATTTTCAGTGATTTTATTGAATGATGCACTCACCATACAGAAAAAAAAATGTGTCTCAGTTTATTAAAGATCATGTTTCTTTTACTTGCAAGCAATACATTGATTGTCCCAAGTGTAGTGGTACATTTATGTAATCCTAGAAGGGTGAGATTGAGGTGGGAGGGTTGTGAATTCCAGGCCAACCTACGTAAATTCATTTAATGATATTATTGTAATTCTTGGGTTTCTTGTAATTGTCTATAAACTATATAACATTTCTTCTGTCTAGAAGCAAACAGGAAGCTGAGTCCTGAGGCCCTTTCATTCATACTGGAAAGCCCTGCTCTCCTATTGCAGGGCTTGAAGAATTTCAAAATACTTATCAAGTCCTATAGGACTTGTGGATGGGAATAGTCATAATTTCTGCTTCAAGTTTCTTTTCTAATACGTTCTTCTGTTATCTCCAACCCACACAGGCTTGACTCACTGCCTTCCTGGACTTCCACATAAATAAGTGGAAAAAGAGATAAGCAAAAATGAAACAGAGAGATTTCTAGCTTGCATACATATGCATGCAATGACTAGTCAGCATAAAAGAGGTCAGTTTAGATTTTAGGAAGATAATAGACTTTCCATTGGAAATCAAACATATATAATAAGTAATATATATAATGATAGATTTATAAGTGTATATAAAGAACTCTTATAAATCATCACTATGAAGACAACCATATAGACAATGGCATGAAAAGGCAATTCTGCAAAGTATCTACATAAAAAGTCAAAGAGAGCACTTAATGATTCTCATCATTATCCATCAAGGAAATCTCAATCAAAACCACCTGATAGACTCCTTAAGAGCAGTAAGACTGGGCACCATGAAGAGGATAGATAATGAGAAATAGGTGGAAAGGAAAACGGTGCAGTAGACGTACCATGTGGTGAGTGGGAAGGCAGAAGGTTGTCATTTGCCATGGGAACTTAGGTAGTTATTCTTTAAAAGTTTGGATATAGAGTAATTAGATGTATGTTATTCTACTTAGTCTGTATCACAAATGAAGTATATGCTTACATAAAAATATTATACATGAATTCTAATAAAATACCTGTAGTAGTCAAAAATGGAAATAAAGTATAGAATATACATACAAAGCTAGTATATGAATACAATTTTCTTTTTATTAAACAATGAAATTCTGACACATGCTACAACATGTATAGATCATTTAAAAACAATTTTAAAACAAAAGTTTTCAGGCAACCCAAGCTGGTGGTAAACTCATTATGTAACTGAGAATGACCTTGAACTTCTGATCTGTCTGCCTTATCCTCCCAATTGCTGTGATTAAAACCATGCACCACACTGTCATCCCCTGGTAATGATACTGCGGAGTGTGTAACGGTAATGATATGAATGGGAAGTGACTCCTGAGCCTCCACATTAAGCTGACAACCTCTTGACAATTGATGCTTTCTTAAGGAGGGAGAATCAGGTTTTGTTTTTTCTTGTTTTGTTTTGTTTTTGTTTTTTTGTTTTTTGTTTTTTGTTTTTTTGTTTGCTTGGTTGGTTGGTTGTGGTCGCTGTCAGTCTGGCAGGTAGACCACACTGCAGTGGTTGAGAGTGGATGTGAAAATGAGTGGTTGATCTGAGATTAGTTAGGGGAAGTAATGGGAGGTAAATATTAACAAAATATATTGTATGCATATATGAAATAAAAGAGATATTACAAAATGTTATGCTGAATGAAAGAAGCCTGTAGCCAGTCATAAAATACGGCATACCGCAGGATCTCATATAGGCAAAACAAGCATAACTTTAAAAAATATAGACATTTATAGAAATAAAGAAAAAGGCAATATATGCATAGTGTTTGAAGATGATGAGAGAGAGAATTGGGATTGATTGCTATTGGTTGTAGGGTTTTATTTCTGGGATGATGAAAATTTAATTTGGTTTTATTGACTGTTTTAAAAGCCACTGAACTGCACGCTTTGGGTAGTGTAGCTTTGTAAGATGTAGATTCTGTCAATAAACATGTTAGAAAGATATAATAACATAAAATAATAGCTGTAGTGTCTTAGATCCAAGCACTTCTGTTTTGTTAAAGGGCCCCAGTTGTGAGTATAAGGAGTTTTCATGGCAGTAGAGTGTGTCAATCACTATCATAACCACTTACCAGAACAGAGGATCTATGACAGGAAGGTGCTTCTGAGCTGTGTTGGGCCATTGGGTCTTAGTTCTCAGCAAAGACTAATGAATTTGCAAGAAAAACGTGTCAAGAGTATGGTCATGTTCATTTGTCATTATGTCTGGACCTGCTGTGTGTAGGCAGCATCAGGAAGTCCAGTCATTAATTCTCACTTGATGATTTCATGCATAGCTAGTCATCCTCTAACAAAACTGACTGGAGACACTGCATGAGGGCAGTAGCATTTGGCAGGTCAATGAACCCAAACTAGATTCCCCAGATGTCTCCTCCTATTGACCAGTCCAATACCTAGTGAGATTAACATATCATCAAACACAATTTGAAGAGATCTGTCCAACGAAGGATCCAAATATGAGCCTATATTAAAATTTCAAGTCAGGAAGTGGTTGTGACACAAATTCTATGTAAAACCCTTACATTAATAATGTAGTACTTCCAAATAAATGGCATCAAGATGATCAGGTTCTGAATCAGCACAGAATCCTTTTCATGATACTTTAGCGTCCAGCTCACCTCCATAGTATGGCTTCAGCCTTCAGCATCTTTGGGCCATAGCAAGTTACTGGTCCTAGTACCCAACATATCCAAGAGCACTGAGCACTGTAAATAGTACCCCACCTCAAAGAATCCATCTAGCTACACTCTGGAAGTGTAATATTGTTTTTCCACAGAGCCTAGACAAACCTGTGTAAAAGCAGAGAACTGGCTACCTGTGATTATGCTGTATCAGCATAGATGCTCTTATGTTAATTATTTAAACCCATTCACTTAGCTGTGGGATGTATGTCAGCCACTGCTACAGAAAGCCAAGATAAATGGCTGAGAGTAATTCCATTCCATAAAGAGCTTCAATGAGTCTTGTCCAAAGTGGAGGCCATTCACGTTCCCATGGCAACCCACATCCATTGGAAAGGAGCAAAGAACTCAGACAATGGTGTCCTTTAGTAAGCCTCTCAGAAGACTGTGTGACAAAGCAAAGTGGAGATAAGAAACAAAGTTCATGTAATTGAGTGAACTGTGTTCCATTTGATGAAAAGGAAAGAAAGAAGTTTTTGTTCTTTTAGGCTCAGCTTTGGCATTGAAATAGGCTCAGATCTGAATCTATAGGAAAGATACTTATGACCCAACTTAAAGAATTGGATCAGCCACACATCGTGAAAAAGAGAGATGGTTTTATAAGAATAAAAAGTACTCCTAAGATAAGGACTGGGCCAACGGGATCACAATCTGTTATAGATCATTTATTCAGTACTTGGCTTTCCGATGCTTATATATTACAGGTTTCTGGAGTATCATCTGTTTGTTGTATGTGGCCTAAGTTAGAAATGGTTTGTAGTCTTTCTCTGCCAATAGGCTCCAGCTGCTTTCAGATGTTAAGCTTGTTGTCAGTTTCTCTAGCATCTACTCTGCTGTCACATACTATCTTGTCTAATGATAAAAAAGTAAAAGAGTCTCTATGTGCTTCTTAACCAGGCAGATGACTGAGAGCAAGAAATGGAGTGAGTATCTGTGGAACATCCATACTGGCTCATTGGGTATCCAGAAGGCAGAAATGAGGATGATTGGTGATCAGTTCATGGGTTTCCCATACATTTTCTGGGTGAGTTTTTCTACCTATGAATGAGGCTTCTAATCACTTCCTTTTACTTAACATGCATTTTCTTTTTCTACAGTGTTCCATGAAATTTGATGACATGA
Source organism: Grammomys surdaster (assembly GCF_004785775.1). Classification (NCBI taxonomy): domain Eukaryota; kingdom Metazoa; phylum Chordata; class Mammalia; order Rodentia; family Muridae; genus Grammomys; species Grammomys surdaster. The sequence continues at coordinate 386,963 of NW_021604709.1, read as the reverse complement.
TCAGCAAAAAGGTAATCAATTGCTAGCTTCCATGTAGCAAAGAGGTGATAGAGATTTCCATGATGGAGTTGAAAAATAGCATCCTTATTTTATTAATTGTAATCATTGGTGCTTCTAAATTTTGGTGTTTGCAGCACAATCAAATATCTTTGTGAAATGGTAACTTGCCACAAACTATGCTGGTGTTTTTGTGATTGAATTGAGAGCTATTTGATGACTGAAACCATGTTAGATCCCTAACTCTGGTCCTTTTCTAGAGTGGTAGCATGGTTTTTTGCCACCATTGTTTCTGGTACCTAGTTACAGTTTTTGAAGGTTGGTGACACCATGAGTACTCTGTGATGGTGTTTACTTTAGGATATAAGAAGGAACTGGGTGAAATGCTATAATGCAAGAACTATCCCACTTCCAGAATCCTTGTGAAGTTTCCAAAATGAGTCACATAATATGCAATTGAAACATCTCAGATTGGAAATATGGACTTAGTTCTTATAAGAACAATGAGGCAAATTGATTTTTAAAAGGATCTCAATAAATATTATTTATCTGTACTCACTAGTCTTCAACTGTCTCTTATTCATAATCAGTCTTTAAAGCAGTAAATGTTAAAAACATGTTTTAGTTACTAAAGATGAGAAATACACACACACACACGTATTTTCCATTTCCCACTGCTGTTTCCCATTTATTAATAATGTGGCTTGACTTTCTGTCTGAGGTTGATTTAGATTTTTGTCTATATTCTGAGGGTAGTATATATTTTTGTTGGTGGTGGTGGTGAAATTAATCGTGTGTGTGTGTGTGTGTGTGTGTGTGTGTGTGTGTATTTCTAGTATGAGATGGGCAGGATTTATATAAAAGCTTTGAGACTGATATGTTTACTGGGTTTCTTTCTGCCTGTCAGAATATGAAAGATCATGGAGCGATGCTGAGCTGATGCTTATTATAGCAGCATGCTCATTGGTGGAAGTGATGGCTAAGGTATATTCTCTGAAGGTGGGAGTATTGCTTGCATGTGGGAGTGTCTCTCACAGCTATGAAGAATAAGACGTCATGCATTTTTCTCTGAATCTATGTTAACCTTTATGTTTGATGGGCAGAGTCATCAGCCCCTCCTTATTGATGCTGATAGATTTTGTAATTTATTTTTAAAAGACTCAATAAAATGATTTTAAAACAAGGAACAAGGAAGTGCATAGATGCCATTGCCTTCTCATTACTCATGTGGCCTGACTTTATGTCTGAGGTTGATTTAGATTTTTGCCAAGTTTCTGAGGAAAGCATTGTTTGTGGTTGGAGAAATGAGTCATAGTTTACAGGAATAGGAGAGACTCAACAACAACAAAAAAGATTTCAAACTGATAGCTCGGGAAATCATAGAAGATTGTTCTGTCTTGTAAGACCAGGAGGAATGTTTCTCTTGAAAGTGCCATAATAGTTGCTGAAAATATCCATTTGATTTTCTTTTAAAAGACAATTTGCAACCTTAACCACAATGATTCTGTTAGGAAGTTATGTGACATATCTTGGATACAACATGGAGCAATACCCATATCTTGAGTAATGGAAAAATACTGAGGTCACATAGATGTAGATGGTGAGGGAAGAGGAGCTATAAAGGACTATAAAGAAAGATTTGGGACAAATTGGGCCATTAGGCTGGAGACTGCTAGAAGAACCAATATTTCAATTGTGGACAAACAGAAGGTAACATTAGCCATTTAGTTGTGCTTATCTCTCTTGACAATGTGTAACTTATACAGAAAGGACTGTTCTGGTTGGCTCTGCACAGTCAATTGCTGATGCTCAGTGCACCGTCTCAGTCCATGGCTCTCTTATTTTAATTACCTTTCTAAGAGACCATCAAAGTCAGCTCATTTGTGGTGTATATGTTTAAATGTGTGATTACAAGCCAGTTTCTCAGACAACACTAAACCTTTTTTAGACTCAGAAATATAATGTATGTTTTCTCAGTAAGTCCTAGAATTTTCATGTGCAGAAGAAGAACTAAACTATACTATTTTTACCCCCAAATACCCAAATACTCTCTATAGTTACCACTGTAGATCTGTTATGTATGAGACAGACCAGAGGCTTTCCCCTAAAAGCCTAAAGTATAGAGAATAAACACAGATCCATCTCTAAACTAGGAACAAGCTTGGCAAAGTCAGTAAAGGCCCAGGGCCAGGACCTTCCTTGGGGTTGCTGTGGCTTGAGACCCTGAGAACCCAATTCTTCTCATTGTAAAAGATTATGGATATCTGTCCTGAGGCCATGAAATACTTAGTCTCTGATTCCGTTGAAATATTATATATCCCCCTTACACAACATTGCAGGATTAGCTTCTTAGGGACTTTATCCCATTTTATAATATGTTTTTTTTTATGACATTGTCCATTTTCCCTTTCAGAAAAAAACTTGTATATAATGGAGGTATAATTAGGATGCTGTATTTCCTAACAAGTTTGTTTGGCATAAGCATAGCTTGTTAAAGACCACCTGAACCCACCTCTCTATTTTTTTGTCTTTATTTTTATTTTTATTTGTTTTAATAATTTACTTATTTTTTTCTCAAATTGTAGTTCATTCACACAGGGGTTATAAACACAGAAAGGCAGGATGTGGGGAAGGGAATGACAATGGAGTGTGGGTGTTCAGGGGGAATACAGATATCTTTCAGAACTCGGTATCGGCTGGGTGAAGGTTCAGCCGACAGGTCACTATGACTGTGCCTATGACTCACTTGTCCTTATCTAAGTTGGTATTGTCTGCCAAGGCTACCTATTTACACGGTCTATGGCTACTCAGGCTGGTAAATTTCCACAATAGCTGCCTGTTTACAATAGCTTATAGCCATCTGTTTCAATGTTTTTTGTGTTTGTTTGTTTATTTGCTTGTTTTTTACAGAGACCCAAGACTTGGTGTTAATGTACATGTATGACAGGCCTATTGCTGATTTTAGGCCTTCACTGTGTAAACAAGTCTGCCCCTGACATCTCCTCCCTTCTCTAAGTATAGAAGGGCTGTGGAGATTCTAATCTTGCGAAGGTGGGGATAGAGGCCTGATCTCCAGTAATTGAAGGGGACTTTGTAATGGCTCCGGTCCCCCTGTCGTCCAGTGAGACATGAGGGCCATACCCATCCTGATGTCTTTTTCCTGGAGAGGGGATACTTTTGACATCAACCCCTATGCAGTCAGGCTTGTCCCTCAGGGAACCCAGAGAGGTATTTTTATCTTTTATTTATATTCCCTTGCAGTGCTTAGCCTCGCAGCCTAAGCAAGAATTCAGATCACCAGTCAGAGGGGGTTTGGGTGGCCCCTCTCTGCTTGGTCTAGGGGTGGAAGTCCCCTCTTTTAGGTTGAGTGGAGACGGGTTTTGGGAGCATCCTGTATAAAGTAACAACCTCATCTTGAGTCTCGTGGTCCTCCATAGCTAACTTATGATAATGTTACTGAAGAGGTTTTGCTAACAAATTAATTATCTGTTGTTTCATAGAGTTAGTCAGCCTATTTGAGGCCCAGGGACCAGCAGAAATAAGCAAAAAGAACCAAAATAAGGGTCCCAAGATGGGAGGAAGTAGGGTTGACAACCTTGGATAGGCTGAAAACCAATTCTTGTACCAGCATTCATCTGTCTCTTTCTCTCTCTGATTTTTCTCAGGGCCTTCACTGACCTGTTTCATGTTCTCTTTAACCCTCCCTGTCTTGTCTATGTAAAGGCAACATTCTTCTTTAAGGGCTGTACACAGTCAAGAGCTGTATACAGCCTTTTCTATTGTAATAGAGTAAATCAAGTCCAATAAGGATCTTTGCCATTTTTGGAGGTCTCTTCAGACAATGAAACGAGGGATTTCTTCAGATTAGTGATGTCAGTCTCTAGTTGTTTGATGTTCTTGTCAGTGGCCCTTCAAAGGTCTGAGTAGTATAAGTTCGAACGCTAGCATCTGGATTCATAGGTGATCCATTTTTACCTGGAAAGGAAAAATAAGGGAATTCTCAGGGAAATTTCTCTTCCCTAGATGTAAATTGTTATTCATCTTATTTATGGTTGGGCCTGGCTTTGTGGGGGTATCTATTTATTTCATTAATCTTTTTGATAGCTGCTTAGCTGTGCCTTCTGTGGTATCAAACAGGCATATCAATCCTTGGCCCCATAAAGGAACTGGGTCTGGGCCATTCCCTTTAAGGGTAAGAGGGTCCTTCCCCATATCTGTGGCATAGCTTTTGTTGATCTTGGTGGTGCCAGAGGCAGTCAGCAGCAGATTTTTCATGAGCTTTCAGTTTTAGAGAGTTAAAAGTGGACAAAGCATGATGGAGAGTATTTCATGGGGACTCCTTCTGGGGGGTACCATTCCCCCTCTTTTGTTTTTAAAGCCAATTTTTCAAAGTTCTTGTAAAATCAGGGCAGAACCACCAACAGTTGCTCCCTCCACACTCAGAGAGTCATGAAGACCCTATTTAAAGAAATATAAATCTATATTAATAATATTTTATCAAAGGACTGTTATAGCACCGCCGACAACTAATCAGACTATATAATATACCGATTAGTAATAGCTTCTTCTACTTTTTGTGAGATTACTTCTCTTTTGTCAATTAATTGTTGAGGAAAATTAGGATTTACATCTCTCTTGAGAATATTAGAGACTTAAATTCTTTTGTAGAGAGCTTAAAATAAGATCTTAGCCAATTAGCATGTCCTAGAAACTTTTGAAAATAGTTTGAAATAAGTAATCTCTCTCTGTCTCTCTCTTTCTTTATTTTAAACCCTTTATCTGTTTTATTTTATTGGATATTTTACGTATTTACCTTTCAATGTTATCTCCTCTCCCATTCTCCCCCAAAACCCCTTATCCCATACCCCCTCCTCCTATTTTTGTGAGGGTGTGCTCCAAACATTCTCCCAGTCCCATCTCCCTATTCTCAAATTTCCCAACACTAGGGGATCCAAACTTTTGGGGACCATGGCCCTCCACTTCCACTGATGTCTGACAAAGTCACCCTCAATTACCTATACAGATGGAGACATGAGTCCCTCTTTTGTGCTATCTGGCTGGCGGTTTAAACTTTGGGAGCTCCAGTTGAAGCTTTTGATACTTTTTCTAGAAAGGACCAAAGCACCCACACTTTGGTCTTCCTTCTTCTTCTCGAGTATCATGTGGTCTATACTTTGTGTCTTAGGTATTGTGAGCTTTTGGGCTAATATCCACTTATCAGTGAGTGCATACCATACATGTTCTTTCGAGATTGGGTCACCTCACTCAAGATGATATTTTCCAGCTCCATCCATTTGCCTAAGAATTTCATGAACTCATTGTTTTTAATTGCTGAGTAGTACTCCATTGTATAAATGTATCGTATTTTCTGCATCCATTCTTCTGTTGAAGGGCATCTGGGTTCTTTCCAACTTCTGGCTATAAGTAAGGCTGCTATGAACATAGTGGAGCATATGTCCCTGTTGTATGTTGAAACATCTTTTGGGTATATGCCCAGGAGTGGTATAGCTGGGTCCTCAGATAGCACTATGTTCAATTTTCTGAGATACTGCAAGACTGCTTTCCATAGTGGTTGTACCAGTTTACAATCCCACCAATAGAGGAGGAGTATTCCTCTTTCTCCACATCCACACTAACATCTGCTGTCACCTGTGATTTTGATCTTAGCCATTCTGACTGGTATGAGGTGGAATCTCAGTGTTGTTTTCATTTGCATTTCCCTGATGACTAGGGATGCTGAATACTTCTTTAGGTGCTTCTCAACCATTCGATCTTCCTCAGTTGAGAATTCTTTGTTCAGCTCTGTGCTCCATTTTTAATAGGGTCCTTTGATTATCTAGAGTCTAATTTCTTCAGTTCTTTGTATACCTTGGATATTAGCCCTTTATCATATGTATGGTTGGTGAAGATCTTTTCCCAATCTGTTGGTTGCTGCTTTGTCCTATTGACTGCGTCCTTTGCTTTACAGAAGCTTTGAAGTTTTATGAGGTCCTATTTGTCAATTCTTGGTCTTAGAGAGCAAACCATTGGTGTTCTGTTCAGGAATTTTTCTCCTGTGCCCATGTGTTCCAGGCTTTTCCCCAATTTCTCTTCTATTAGTTTCAGTGTAGATTTTAGGTGGAGATCCTTGATCCACTTGGAATTGAGCTTTGTACAAGGAGATAAGTATGGATCAATTTGCATTCTTCTACATGCTGACCTCTAGTTGGACCAGCACCATTTGTTGAAAATGCTGTCTTTTTTCCACTGGATGGTTTTAGCTCCTTTGTCAAAGATCAACTGACCATAGGTATGGGGGTACATTTCTGAGTCTTCTATTCTATTCCATTGATCCTCCTGCCTGTCTCTGTTCCAATATCACACAAGTTTTATCACTATATCTTTGTAGTATAGCTTGAAGTCAGGGATGGTGATTCCCCCCAAATTTTTTTTATTGCTGAGAGTAGTTTTCACTATCCTGGGTTTTTTTTGTTGTTGTTGTTATTCCAAATGAATTTTAAGATTGCTCATTCTATCTCTGTGAAGAATTGAGTGGGAATTTTGATGGGGATTGCATTAAATCTGTAGATGGCTTTTGGCAAAATAGCCATTTTTACTATATTAATCCTTCCAATCCATGAGCATGGGAGATCTTTCCATCTTCTGAGATCTGCTTCGATTTCTTTCTTCAGAGGCTTGAAGTTCTTGTCATACAGGTCTTGTAATTGCTTGGTTAGGTTCACACCGAGGTATTTTATATTTTCGGTGACTATTGTGAAGGGTGTCATTTCCATAATTTCTTGCTCAGCCAGTTTATCTTTTGAGTAGAGGAAGGCTATTGATTTGCTTGAGTTAATTTTATATCCAGCCACTTTGCTAAAGTTGTTTATCAGGTTTAGGAGTTCTCTGGTGGAAGTTTGGGGGTCACTTAAGTATACTATCATATCATCTGCAAATAGTGAGATTTTGACTTCTTCCTTTCCAATTTGTATCCCTTTGACCTCCTTGTGTTGCCTAATTGCTCTGGCTAGGACTTCCAGTACTATATTGAATAAGAAGGGGGAGAGTGGGCAGCCTTGCCTATTCCCTGATTTTAGTGGGATTGCTTCAAGTTTCTCTCCATTCAGTTTGATGCTGGCTACTGGTTTGCTGTATATTGCTTTTACTATGTTTAGGTATAGGCCTTGAATTCCTGATCTTTCCAAGACTTTTATCATGAAGGGGTGTCGAATTTTATCAAATGCTTTCTCAGCATCTAGTGAGATGATCATGTGGCTTTATTCTTTGAGTTTGTTTATATAGTGGATTACATTAATGGATTTCTATATATTGAACCAACCCTGCATTCCTGGGATAAAGCCTACTTGATCGTGATGGATAATTGTTTTGATGTGTTCTTGGATTCGATTCACTAGAATTTTATTGAGTACTTTTGCATCGATATTCATAAGGGAGATTGGTCTGAAGTTCTCTTTTTTTGTTGGGTCTTTGTGTGGTTTAGGTATGAGCGTAATTGTGGCTTCATAGAATGAATTGGGTAGTGTTCCTTCTGTTTCTACTTTGTGGAATAGTTTGAAGAGAATTGGTATTAGGTCTTCCTTGACGGTCTGATAGATCTTTTCACTAAAACTGTCTGGTCCCGGACTTTTCTTTGTGGGGAGACTTTTAATGACTGCTTCTATTTCTTTTGGGGTTATGGGAATGTTTAGATGGTTTCTCTGATCCTGATTTAACATTGGTAACTGGTATTTGTCTAGAAAATTTTCCATTTCATCCAGATTTTCCAATTGTGTGGAGTATAGGGTTTTGTAGTAGGATCTGATGACTTTTTTAATTTCCTCGGTTTCTGTTTTTATGTCACCCTTTTCAGTTCTGATTTTATTAATTTGGAACTGTCTCTCTGTCCTCTGATTAGTCTAGCTAAGGGTTTATCTATCTTGTTGATTTTCTCAAAAAACCAGCTCCTGGTTTTATTGATTCTTTGTATAGTTCTTTTTGTTTCTATTTGGTTGATTTCAGCCCTGAGTTTGATTATTTCTTGCCTTCTATTCCTCTTGGGTGTATTAGCTTCTTTTTGTTCTAGGTCTTTCAGGTGCGTTGTCATGCTGCGAGTGTATGCTCCCTCCAGTTTCTTTTTGTAGGCACTTAGAGCTATGAATTTTCCTCTTAGCACTGCTTTCATTGTATCCCATAGGTTTTGGTATGATGTGTCATTATTTTCATTGAATTCTAAAAAGTTTTTAATTTCTTTCTTTATTTCTTCCCTGACCAGATTATCAATGAGTAGGGTGTTGTTCAGTTTACACCACATCTCTACTTTTATATTTCTGACCCCATGGAACTTCTTCTTTAGGACCCTATCACTGAAAACTGACTTGTTGGTCCTGTCAAGGATAAAGGACAAAAAGGCAAGAGAAGTCCTAACAAACAGTACCTAAGTTTTAGTAAACATGACCTGTACATCCTTGTTCTTGGGTCCATTGTCTGAGCTCTTAAATGAAAACTAATGACTTTAAGCATAAATGCTTTTGACTTTGTCTATGTTGCATTTCTGTGAAGGTGTGAAAGAAAATAGTCAAGAGCAGGGCCATGCTAGGAAATGCAGGAATAAGGTAGACTCTCGGTAATTTCCCAGTTACTCTTAAAACTTGATGCTCACCTGAAATGGCAACATGTGGATAATGTCATAGATAAATCAGTGAAAGAAATATATATATATGGCTAAAACAGATGATGAAGCTTGTTGCATTTGACATTTAAAAATTGGGGCTGCGAAGACTGACCATCTAAGCTGCAGCTCTGTTTAGCTCAGGCTGCCATTGGCCTTGGCCTGAAGCCAAGCACAATGCAGCTGGAAGTGGCCAGAAGCCATGCCTGTGCCACAGCTAGAAACAGCTGGCCAGGGACACTGACCTTGCCACCCACCAGACACCAGTGTGAGAGATGGTTGTGCCAATCTTCCATGCTGTTTCCACAAGTTTGGGGTGAGCCCAGACCATCCCACCATCCCCCAGATACCTGGTAGAAAATGAGACTCTAATGCTTAATGATTAACCAAAAGCTTTATATGTTTGATAATGCTCAACAACAAGAGCCTCACATAATTAGGGGTGTTTCCCAATTAACTAACCTAGATATAAGAAGTTACCCAGGACTGCTCTTGGTCCAAGCATTTTTCTCCATCCTCCGTCTCTGTCTCTACCTTCTCCTCTCCCTCACCTTCCTCTTCCTCTTCCTCTCCTTACTCCTCCCACCTTAGCTCCTCCCAACTTGCAGGGAAATTTTCTCACTACAGAAGCAGACCTGGAAATTTAGTGGGATTTGCATTTTATTTGCATTGCATTGAAGATTGAAAAGTGTTGTCAAGAAAATTATCATTGGAGTTATTTTCTAGATACACAGGGAGGCATAATGCTTCAAGTGAAATCCCAGGAAAGCTCCAATCTTTTCCTTTCATAAAGCTCAGATTTATTAATTTTGTTGACTTTCATATATTTACACTAGAAACATGCATTGTAAAACACTACCTCCTACTATTCCCCTTTAAGAAAGAAATCAAGTATTTATGATGTTTATTTTACACTATAATCCTTTTTATTTATGAATTTTATTGCCAAAGTTATGAGTTATATTTTTCAACATAAATATGAACAGATGATATTTGGCAAATTGTATTTTCTATATCCAAATTTTATATCATATATTAAAGGTCATTAGAACCAGACATGCCTTTAATCCTGGCATTTGAAAGGCAGAAACAGGAATATATTTGTGAGTTCAAGGCCAGCATAGTCTACAAGTGAAATTGAGGTCAGCCTAATATTTAGAAAAAACTTGTTTCAGAAAACAAAAATTAAACCAAACCAACTCATCAACAATAAAAAGACACTTGAACTTCTGTTCAGGAGGATTAACTAAGATGACTCTGCCTTTTAAAAACGTGAACCTTGTCTTAGTTAGGGTTTTACTGCTGTGAACAGACAACATGAACAAGGCAACTTTTATAAGGACAACATTTAATTCATGCTGGCTTACAGGTTCAGAGGTTGAGTTCATTATTATCAAGGCAAGAACATGGCAGTGTCTAGGTAGGCATGGTTCAGGAGGAGCTGAGAGTTCTACATCTTCATCTGGAGACTGCTAGGAGAAGACTGGCTTCCAAGGAGCTAGGATGAGGGTCTTATAGCCTACACCGACAGTGACACACTTCTTCCAACAAGGCCATACTTCCCAATAGTGCCACTCTCTGGGCCAAGCATATACAAACTATCACAAACCTATATAAAATATAACATGTAACATATACAAAAAAACACATTAGTTCCAGTAATGTTTTAAAAAGCTCATTGATTACATCTAATGCCTTGCAACCTTAGATAATAATCTTTGTGCCCTAAGAAGCAGTAAAGATTAAATGAAATGTAACATGAGTTCACAAGAGATTTGTTTCACAGAAGCCCTTTTTATTAATTAACGTATGTCAACAAAGCTATAAATTAAGCAGTTACATAGCCAATGCTCTGGAGATCACATATTATCAAACCACTCAACCCATAATCTTAGTGTGAACTGAGTATTCCTCCTTCAATTGCAGCCAACTGATCTCTGTGTAGTCGTAATCCCTAACTAGAAATCAGACCCTGTTTCCCTTTGGAACCTTGGGAAGTTTCATAGCATCTGTTGGCTTTACATGCATGTTTTTACCATTTTAAAAAATTCTTAGCACTTATAAAGATTTTTACACTGACACTCCAGCTGATATACTATTAAATGATACAGGGATGTCCTGAAGTGTTAAAATGAACACCTCTCAGACCATAAAACTCCCTGTAGGAAGGATTTCACCAAGAGCTGAAGCAATGGCATTATCTTAAACTCACACTTTTCTCTGGAAAGCTACAAGGCTACGAAAATCTTCTCTTAGTCTGTGAGTCTACTCATAGTTGTGTCTCTGAGAGCAAGAGCTATATGGAATGATGTGCTCACTTTAATTTCAACTTTTCCTGCTCACTTTAAATGCAGTGGATAATAAACTTTTAATTTCGCCCGTATAGGTTTATCAAAACAAGATGCATATCAAGAATGTAGACACCATGTTGGGACAAGCCTCTATTAGTCAGTAGCAGAGTGGAGCTTCCAAAAAGTAAGTCACAGATCAGGTCTGATTTCCAAATACATAAGCAAAGAAAGAGTGCTTTGGAACATTAAGAAGCAAGCATCACTATGTCCAGACTCCAAGAGCATTTCCATGGTCTCATTCTCAGACCAGAAACACTAAATCTTCAGACATGGGATGGTAGAACAAAGAGACTAAGTTTGTACTATGCAAATGCAAGTGGAAACTCTAATGTATTTATAGCTTCTGCTTACATGTGTTTTTTTTTTCCTAAGCATACTGCAACAGTTGGAAGACCCAGTATCTTTGTGAGTAACGGAATTGAAACCAATCACTCCTGACTTCAGAATGTCTTTACAAAGTAGCACAGGGCCTCCAGACTCCTTTGATAGCTTGAGTTTAAAATTCTGTCATTAAATGCAATCAAATGAATCGAGGAACTTGACATAGCTTTTACAAAACCCACATTCTTACTCCATGAAAAAGAAAGAGGAAGAAAAATAGATATGATACAAATTCAGGCTGGAATCACTTGAGGGACAGACTTCACTGAGAGCATCATATTCCTCCCTTACAGTCTCATTATCTCTCACTTGTTTATTTTTCTTGGCTTATTGGTACAAGTGAAAAGCCATCACCTGCCTGTATGACACATAGCACATTTGCATCGTTGGGCTAGTTGTGGTATTTATTTGCATAGAGCACACAGTTACCAGATTCAGTTGAAGTGAGTGGAATATTCTTTGGAATTGTAAATGGAATGTTTTTTCATTTCAGAATTAGAAAAGGGACAGACATATGACATTTCTGTGCATTTGGAGCTACAGGGATTATGCTGACTAGTTTTATATTAACATGACTCATGCTATCATTATCTCAGAGGAGGGAACGTCAATAAAAAATGTCCCCATAAGACCTCATTGTAGACAAGCCTGTAGGGTACTTTCTTAATTAGTGATTGATGTGGGAGAGCTCAGCCCATTGTTGGTGGTACCACTCCTGAGCTGGAGTCTTGAGTTCTATAAGAAAGCAGGTTAAGTTAACCCTCCAAAGCCTCTCATCAGCTCCTGCTTCCAGGTTCCTCCTATGCCTGAGTTCCTGTCTTGAGTTCCTCCTATGACCGACTATGATGTGTAAGCCATGCAAACCCCTTTCTTGGTCATGGTTTCATCACAGCAATGATAATCCTATGATAGGGGATAAAAAAGCATGTGAATGCTGTTAGTCATGTGTACATGTCTTATTCTGCTCCCAAATCACCAGAATACATTTTCTTTATGTAAACAAACTCTATGTCGCCTAAGCACCCATTTATTACAGGGCAGCTGTTGCAGGAGATATGGAGAAAAAAACGGACACATCAGACTAGCTCACGGCCTGGCTGTCATGTTCCCACTCTAAGTTCCTACACTAATGGCAGCACCTGCTGGCCAGTGGCGCAAGCCCAGGACCCACTAGCCAACATCAGCTCCGTGGATGCCAGCACCATGCAGTAGATATAACAATTCCTAGTACCCGGTAGAAATAAGGCTCTTAATGCTTAAAGATTAACCAAATAAACTTATGTATCAGCAAATACTTAATCCACAAGATGCCCACACCATTAGAATTGCTATCCCAATTATCTAACCTTTTGATATGAACAACTTCTCAAGACTGATAGAGACACGTCTGCTGCCATCTCCTCTCCTCTTCCTCTGTCTCTTCTTCTCTCCTGCCAACTCCTAGCTCTGCCTCCCTCTTCCCTATCCAATGACAGAGCTCCACTGCAAATACAAGGGGTAGGAAATTTCTTCCACAGGGAGCAATACACATTTCTTACAGGAAAAGAAATTCAAAATGGCTGGGTTCACCTTTGTCCAGATACCAGAAGGCAAATGTCAGAGAAGTCTTGGCCTCTCACCTACTGAACAAGGCTGCTTCTGGATGAGGTTTGCCCCCCTTTAAGATGAACTCACAGACATGACTTTAACACTGGGTAGGGCTATAATGGTCTTTGATAGCTTGAAATAGCTGCATTCCTGCATAATACCCAGCAAACTCAGAATGGCGTCCACAGGAGAAATCCATTCTACTCTGCTTATTTCTATACTTCAAAGTGTGTGTGTGTGTGTGTGTGTGTGTCTATGTGTGTATTTGTGTACATGTTCCATGTTACATTTAACACACTGTGCTCCTAATACAGATATTTTGATCTTGTTTTCAAATAAAAAGAATAAGCAGAGAGCCTAGAGTGAGCTCCTGGAAACTTAGGTTCCCATTTTGCCTCGGGGCTTTTAGCTCAGCCACCATTCTCTCTCTTGCTCACATAGACAGGCTTCCTAAGATTTAGTCAGTATTGTAGAGGATGGAAACATCGGAACAAACTTTTCTGTGGGTGGCAAAAAAAAAAAAAAAAACCAGGGCAATATAATAAATGAAGTAGACTGGTGTCAGGAGACAGAATAATCATTGGAAATTAGGCAAATTTATTCAAGTAACCTGTGCATATTATTTTTGTGGTGACCAAAATACAGGCACACTGATTGTCATTTTAGCTTTGTTTCCCTCTGTGCTTTGTGGATGGTAATTATAGTAGAAGGAATTTCTGATTTCAATTTGAAGAAAGTGAAAAGAAAACTGCATGTTTCTTCTTTCATGTTTAAAGAGTCTCAAGATTCTATCCATGAGCTCCTCTAGGGCCACTGAGGAGATCCCAGGAAGGGGCCTACAATCCCTGTCACAAAGTCAGTAGTGAGAAGAGGAGTCACAGGGATTTAGAAAGCTAAATCAGCCTGTGTTCGCTTAGAGTTCCAACATCAGCATGGAGAAGTACTGCTAGCTCTGAGGAAACAGATCCTTGGAACTGCCATTTTAGACAGGAATCCTGCTGAGTGAGGACTGTGGGGTGCAGTCCCAACCTTCTATCCATGCTGATCTCAACTGAAGCATTTCTATAAAAAAGTTTTATTCACCCAGTGACACATTTCTTACTGGGTAAAATTAGAAGCCACGAACCAGAATGCCAAATTCCTCAGCTCAGGATGCACATTCTCTATGACAAAGTTCCCTTCTCCTTCTGCACATTTGATCTCAGGCATGGTGATCTGCTTCTCACAGCTAAGAATATGAAGCAAGCTGAATTTATTGCCACCATTTGAGAAGAGAAAAATTGGATATCTAATCAGCTCCAGGAGTTGAAAAGCATCCTTTGCAATTTTTGGTATAAAGTTGCATAATGCTGAGCTAGGTAAAGAAGCGATGGTAAGAAGGCTGCACTATTGCTGGAGCGATATAAGCATCTTTCCACATTATTCAAAGATCTTTGTCCTCCTTGGAGGTATTTCAACTATTCTATTACATTACGTTTGCCCTTAAGAGAGAACTGCTGGCTCTCATCCCCATTCCCCTGAGGAAAACAAAACAAACCAATAAACAACAAGACCCGCAACACTGCAGCTTTGGCTTTCCTTCCCCAATCTTTTCCAGGATATTCCCATTCTTCATTCACTCCAAACCTGCATGGATCATGCTTGATTCTTTGTCAAATTCACCGTTCGTATTCAAGTCACCAGCAAATGCTACTGGCTCTGTCATCAGCATACATCAATTTGTCTACCTGCCACTTAAGTGCCTTCTTTCCCACATCCAGTTATGCTTGTCTGAAAAGTTTCCATGCCCTTCCCTACTTTTCTCATCTACATATCTACATTGATACCATGACCACTGCCTAATGAAGCCTACCTGAACATTTGCTTCTTTGATAATTTGATCTGAAACAGCAGCTGAAAGAAAGCTGACATGGGGGGAATGATGTAGAGAGATTATTAGAAGCACAGGTACTCAGTATTTCTATTATCATCATCATCATCATCATTATTATTCACTTATTCACTTTACCTTCTGCTCACTGCCCCCCTCTTGGTGTTTAATCATTATTATTATTATTATTATTATTATTATTATTATTATTGCCTTCTTCTAGCTTCCAGGCATCTCCTAGATCTAGACCTCCTGTAGCTTCATATGCTTTAGACATACCTGCTTTCTCGGTTTTCACGTCTGTATCAAAATACTTGAGGCTAGATACTTACATAGGAAAGTGTTTACTGGGCTCATGATTCTTAGAAGTATAGTAATTCTTACTGAAGATATGCCCTCCTGAAGAGTTCCTGACTGGGTCACAAACATCCTAGATGCAGAAGAGAACAGACTCAGAGTAAAGGAAGGGAAGTGTGTGTAACCAGATGAGTCCAATTTTTTTTTTCCAATCTGCTGCTCTCTCAGGATTTACAGAAAAAAAAAATCCATTTCAAGGATCTAATAAATCTCTACCTCTTTCAAACTCTGCCATTTTAAAAGATTAGCACATTGGAGGCAAAGCTTCTCACATTAGGGGGACAAACTATATCAAAATCCTAGCCTTGTCTACTTATAAAGATCTTACATAATGGTCTCAAATATTTTACCTGACTCTTCTTCCTCCTAGATTTTGTATTTCCTGTCTTCATGATTCCTAGGACAGTGTAGAATCTGTATGATGGTTGAAGGGCAGATGCAGCATCTCAGTAGACAAATCTTCACAACTCTAAAAGGAATACCTTTGTGAAGTCAGTGAGCAATGGATGTTATCTATTGGCTATCTCTCAGAATAACTCCTGCATTCTGCAAGATTTTAGGGAATGGATCACTGGAAATGCTACAGTTATTAGTTTTACCATTAAATTACCCAACAACTTACAAGGGTCAATTCTGCAGTGAAAAATGTTTGCTTCCAGCCGTAGGAGTTGAGTACATTGGCATCAACTTATGTGCCTTTATTACATCACCCTCAGAGGCTCAAAAGATTCTGTTTTCATACTCTAGTTTTCAAACAAGAGAAAGTTAATTTGTGCCAAATATCCTTTCACAACCAATAAAGCTTGTGGGACTGAGGAAGGCAGATAAGTCTTGCTTTCTTAAACAGAGACTCATTAACGAAGACTGCAGAATCATGTTGCAATTATTTGCACCCCAGAGCCTACGTCACCCTTTCCTATCTTCCTTTTGCACGCCAGGGATGAATTGTCATACCTGAGACAAAGGCAGGAATAGAACATTTGCAGAAATTAGGCTCTAATTAATGCTCCATTATGGCAGTCTCTGGTTTCTAGATGAGTCTTCTTCCCCTTGGACCAAGCATTAGTAAGATTAATTGGTTGTTGGATGTTAGCAGAGAAAAGGGAGAACAGTTGATGTGAGGTTACTGCAGCTTCTTATCTTTCACAGTTCAGCCTAGCAGTATGGAGAAGGCAAGAAGAAACCCATATGTATATGGTTTTCTCTGAAGGCTCATAATGTTCAGCAGCTGAGTGACCTTCACCCTGTGGGATACTATTTTCTATCTATAGGGTTATCCTGGGGATTAAGCAAAATAGGTTTTGAGAACTAGGCTGTGATTTTTCAAAGACAGGTGTTGTTGTATGTTATTTTTAGAAGGGGTTCTTTATAAGTAAAAGGGTCACTGGGCTGTGACTGGCTTGTGTTCCTTTCTAGATACAGGAAATGTATCTCCACACCCTAGCTGGACTGATAAGACATAAAAGAACCATGTACTGTTTACTCTTACTAGGTTGTCTATTCTTTCCACTTGGTAGACTTTAGACAGAACTTTTAGCATCTAGGCAGTGGTGGTGCACACCTTTAATCTCAGCACTTGTGAGGTAGAGGCAGCACCAAACTGATCTACAGAGTGAGTTCTCGAACTGCCAGGATTACATAGAGAAACCATGTCTCAAAAAAACAAACAAAAACAACTAACCACCCAACCACCCACCTAATTAACCAAACAACCACAGAAATTTTGGGACTTAAAACTCAGGTTTGCATTTGTAAAACTGAGTGTTCAGTTTTTAGGGATATCATACAATTCTTTTTAAATCAGCAATTTTTCATAATGAAAAAGATGTTGTTGTTAACAGGATGGAGTAGAGGGGCATGAATTCAAACAATCATTTGTTACCTCATCGAGATATAACAACTGCCATTGTCAGAGTAAACAGTAAAATGGTTGTGATCTCCAGTTAGTGGAAATAGAATGCAGTAAGTTTAGTAAAGTGTTCAATACTTCAGTCTAGTGACTGTCTCCTCTTTCCCACACCATTTGTCTTCTAACACACTCTTGAGGTAAATCCATAGTCATAGACGGTAAGGATAAATTTAGAAAAGGGGCTCTGGAGTGGAACAAAGGAAAACTCATGAGTTTTGACAGACATATTATACAAAGATGACTCACAGTCTATGATTGTATTTTTCCTCACTCTGGTGCCTTATCACATCTCTTTGATCTTTCAGATAGTTTCCTTGGTAGTGTTGTATTTCAAATTTTGTTTTCTTATATGCTACACATTTTATACCATCTCTTCATTTTGGAGCTACCTAGATTTCAGTCAAATGAGCAAAGACTCAGACTCCCACCTAATCAGCACACAGAACAGTTTCCCAAAGATTCAATATGTATTTCTGTAATCAAATGACATTCAACCTTCCCATCGCTACATGTGTTCTTCTCTTATTGATTAATTTTTCTTGTTGCTGTGACAAAATATTTGTTAAAATCAATTTAAAGAAGGAAGAGTTTATTTTTCCAGTAGTTGTACTGTATATAGTCAATCATGATGGGAAAGTCAGGACACCAGGAGCTTGAGGCAGTGCCCATAGTCAGTAAATAGAATGAGAAATCCTGGTAGAAACAAGAATTGCCTCTCTGAGCAACTAGATTAAAGACCATCCTTGGGACATTTTGGTAAAGTAGTGGACTACTTTCTACTTGCTTTGTCATTTTTTATTCCCTCTTGTGGCAGAAATTTCCTGCCCAATGTATTTGCATCAGGAGCCCTGTCATTGGACAGGGAAGAGGGAGGCAGAGCAAGGAATTGGGTGGGAAGTGCTAGAGAGGTGAAATGGCAGCAGATGTATATCCATGTGTTTCTAGCAGTCTGGAGTAGTTATTCATATCAAAAGGTTAGATAATTGGGATAACAATTCTAATTGTGTGAGCTTCTTGTGTATTGAGTATTTGCTGATATATAAATCTATCTTATTAATCTTAACCGTTAGAGTTTTACTTTACTGAGTTACTGTGGGAGTGCATAAGGGTATCTTGGTTCATGGATGGGCATGGGCCTGGAACCCTGAGAATCCAAGGGAGAATTGGCAGGCATTCAGCCGCATCCCCAGTACCCAGAGTCCTGACATGAAGTCTAGTCCCCATAGACCTATATTGTTCAGTCACATAGGCCATTATAGCCCCTCCCAAAGTGCACAGGTAGAGGGTGTGACTACAGGCCTCAGACCCTAGGAATTTACATACTAATGAAGGCCAGAGGGCAGAGCAAATTAAGCATTTCTTCCCAGACCCTTCCCCTTTCTCCCTCCCTATTTAATTCTGGTCTGCTCTGA